>NC_009177.1:830000-872500 GCF_000149385.1 Cryptococcus deneoformans B-3501A
TTTCCATGGTGCATGGTTCATTCTACGGTGGTCCGTTTCTTCCTCTTTTCTCATTTCTGGTCTGCTTTCCGCGAATATATGCGATTACGCAGTCCAGACTTCCGTTTAGCCTGTATATTAATGAGTACTAGCCCGTGAAGAATGACTGCAAGGTACTCGCTTTATTTACAAGCAGCAGTCCAACGCAAAAGCAAGACGAACGACAAAGCACAACATATATGATGTCTTGTACGTGAATGCATTGTATAAGCGGGGAAGTGGGAAGTTGAAGGGAGCAAAGCGCAAAGATAGGAGATATTAGAATATAGGATATAAGATCCAGGAAAGGGACTGAAACAGGGAACATTAGGGTCATTAGACATTTTTAGGCGACGAGCAAACGAAACACCACGACGCTTCGGGTGCTGTATGAATTGTCGGAATGTCTAATAAATGGTCCTAGTCAAGTGATTGCACAATATCCGAACTATTTCGACCTGCTTCCGTCTTTTGTTGCTCCCCGAACATCCTCTCGCCCCGTTTGTTTGTCGTTAACACAATTATCGCCACCATCCCCCATTTGCCTGTTGCCAGAACATTACAGTGACCTCATCGCAGTAATAGTCGCAGAATAGCCGATCCCGTCCTAATAATAACAACCGAAAGCTGCCGACTCCTTTTGGCCACTCGACTTTGATTCCAGCAAATAGCAACGACGCAACGTTTGAATACTTATCTTTCAATTTGGTGTATCCAAAGGCAATGACGGGAAACTGTTCTGTCCCTGCATACTCGGATGGGCCGCTACCCAACGTTACTGACGGTAATCACGAGGTTTTGCGATCCATGAGCATTGGGAAGAGGAAGTTGGGACTAGAAAATGGGACAGAAGGGCGGATGGACCCAGATGAGCATGGAAACCGAGGGCTGAGCGAAGTGAGTACGATTCAATATCGATTTGGTGTGCGGTGTATGTGCGCAGTGTGATTCCAACAAATGGCTAGGCACAGGGGAAGATCAGATGGAAGGATCAGCGCATGATGGTGACGATTACTCCTATATCCCGTGTCCTTTCGCTCCATCTTGATGAGTGACGGTCGAGCTGACGGTTGTAATCTTCTTCCCCGTAATACAGCCCCCCTCAAGCCACACGCAAAGCACAAACGCGACCATGTCTCCACACCCTGTCCTCACTGCCAGTTCAGCCTTATCTATGAGCCGAGGCTCTCCATATTCCTCCACAACAACAACCGCCTCCGAGACAAGAGGGCAACATCCGCTCGCCCAACCTCCTCTCAATGCCAATGGCTCAAACAGTCCGTCTCCTTTACCTCTTGACTTTACGCCAATTCCTCTTGCGCAAATCACCAATCTTCGGAAATCGCTTTCCCGCCGTCGGTCATCTTATCCTCCTGCGACAACTCCAGGTGCATTGGATAGTCTTTTCTCTTGGTCTGCTAGTGGGACACCCAAAGCAGATCTCTCGTCGCTGCTGGATTCTCTTCCGGGCCTTGGGGAGGGTGTAGACGGAAACAAGGGAACGGGATGGACCCCGGGAAGCAACGCCTGGGAACAATTCATCGATCCGTCTTCTGATATCGTGGAGTCGACAGACGTGTTGACGAGTATGGATTCCCAAACATTACGCAAACTTCAACTTTCGGCTTCAAGAGTCGTAAACGCGCCGCCTGCTGCGCCGCAATCTGACGAGGCTAAAGGGAATTCTGCTCCTGCAGCTCCTCAGCTTTTGCGGCCACCACCACCTACTCCAGGCAAGAGGAACATCCAACAGTCCCATGAATCAGAATGGAGGTCTGCGTTGGCGAGTGTGATTCAAATTGATGGGGTAGGGGACGTGCCCGTGCTGAAAATCTTGCAAGAGGTTTGGAAACGAGGTGGCGGTGATTCGGTAGGTTCAGTGTTTTTTTTTGGTGGGGGGGGATGACCCCGACTAATTAGTTGGCTTGGTAGGTGACTGCACTCTGTTTATGGCCTAGTATTATAGTGGCTCTGGCCATACCTGCAGACTCGGGACCCGATTTCCGGGTACCCAATCCATCCGCACAATCTGCAATGTCCTTGCAGCAGCTATATAACCTGACTATCCGCCACTGGGAGCCGGCTATCTTTTCAGGGCTGCTCGGTCACTTTGCGTCTGGGAATATGCCATCTCCTGCTGCATTACCTGCGGATCGTGCTTTCCAGTCGCAGCATTACGGTCCTTCCACTCCGATGAGAGACACGGATCTTTCACAGTGGATAAATCTCACGCCTGGCGCGTGGTCAGCGCAACATGATCCGTTTATCGGCTCAACTGGGCAGAGTAATCTTTTCAAGCCGCAAGCGCCTGAAGATGCTGGGTTCCCTTTTCCCCTTACGTCTGGATTAAAGGCGGGAGAGAAGGCTGAAGATGTTGGACGCAAATCGTTGGCGAATGGGGTTGCGGAGGAGGATCAAATGGGCCAGAGTATTGCCGAGATTCTGGCAAGGATGGAAGAGGAGCAGGACGGTGATGGGCCTGTTTCGGTTGCGGAGGACGAGATCCACACGCACTCTCAGCCGTCTCGAATGTCGTTCACCGAGTTGGGCTCCCAAAGGCTTAATCCGGTAGACCAATCGTTCCATCTTCCAACGCCGGAGACGACCTCGTCCGAGTCGCCTAATAATCACAATGCGCACAATAACAAGATTGCATTCTCACCTCCTACATCCATGTCTTCGCCGTTTGTTTCTGCTGGCTCGACCGGTAGTGTGGCGCCTACGAACAACGAAAGCGGCCCTGGGCCTACGAAATGCTCAGCACATGTCAAGACACGGCCAACACAGGTCCCCATACCGCCTGTCGATTTTATTCCCCCGCCTCCGATGTGCATGTTTTTCAATCCATCGTTTGAAAATCTTCAAGATGGCAAGTCGGGTGTGTGGCGTGGAGATTTGGAAGTGCGGGGCAGGGGCGGCGGCAAGTTTTCGGTCCTCGTCATTGGGGAAAGTGGAATGGATCATCTATGGTAAGTCGGTGTACTCTTTTTTTTTTTTGCAAATGGATTTCGAAACCTGACATTCCTTGTCAGGCAATCACACCTCTGGCCGCAAAGTCTTAGCTACCCTCTCAAGCCCAATAACAGTGATGAATGTTACACCAGCTCAATGATTCCCGTTTCTCATCTTGCCCGTGAGGGTCTCGTACCGATAACCATGGGGATGGTGCTGTGTAATGAGCCGGCCGATCGGATTGATCCCTATGTCAAGATGGTTCATGGCTTACATGCTGAAGGTGTGGTACGTTAAAGAAAAAGACCTTTCATGGCACATTGACGCGGAAAAAAGTGGCTGATCAAAATTTTGTAGGCTTTCCATCTTCCTTGCGAGAATCCGCGTCTGCCTGTGGTATTCCTCCCCACAAAATTCCATGCCAATGACCCTCTTCTCCGACTTGGCGTGGCGTTCATGGGGAAAGCAGGTCTTCCGTACCCGTCTGCGCCTTTATCGGCCCCACGGGCAAGGCGACATACTTATGATCTTGGCGCGACTAGTCGAGAAGAGCCGAAGAACAAGAAGAGAAGGCAGAGCGCATCGACCGGCATCAAGCCGAAGAGCGGTTCGCGGAGGAACAGCAAGGAAAAGGAAGGGCAGTAGGAGATCCACACCACGATACCCTAGCTATCGATACCCAACCAAGATGTTCACGACATTTTACGACTGTAATGACTAATACACGGTACTTATTTTCAGCTCGACCACAGGCTTTCTTTTTTGCTTTACTGTAACATGAAACAAAAACATCGATGTGTATCGTTGAACAGGCAAAAACGGATGCGCGGCGAGAGTGTGACGGGGAAGGAGAGTTGGCGAATCAAGTGTGTTGAGCTAGGCAAGGATCTTTCTAATCTGCGGATGGGGCGTGTGCCGTATGGCTGTGCAAGAGCTGTTTGTAGGCGTTGCTGGAAGAGAATGGTATGCATACACGGATACTGCCTGGCTGTGGTTGTTGTGTTACATAATGTATGGACTGTGTGCCACGGGGGATATGCCGGTATTCTCCGGGTGTGGCGGGGAGTGAGGACGGCGGGATGCGGGGGGAAGTGTGTCTCTCCGCCCATTCCATCCATCCACAGCCTCCCCCAAAATGGCGTCCCCCGCAGCTGTGCGTACTCCCCCCCCGCGCGACGCAGCTAACAGACGCCCACAGCGCCTCCTCCGCGCCCCGCGTGTCCCCGCCGCCGTCCTCGCCGCTTCCCTCGCCGTGTCCTCCGCCGACCTCGCTGCCGACGACGGCGCCGCGCCCTCCTCGTCTGTCCGCCCAGGGCGGTCCCCGTCAGGCGAAAAGGTCAGGCCTGCACCGGCACCGTACTCCAGCCTTGCTGAATCTTGTCGTAGCTTCCGATCTACCCTACGCCCCAACATAACCCCGCCATCACCCTCGTGGAGACCCACAACCCCCTTGTGCCCTACATCACGCAGAGCAGAGAAACAGTGTCCAGTGTTCTCGGCGACGCGAGGAACTATGTGCAGAGCGGTGTCTCCAAATGGATCACGTTTGAGCGAAGTGTCGAGCGTACGTCGGTATAGCTGATTGCTTGCCATGTGCGCATGGCTGACAGTAATGTAGGTGAAGTCAAGAGCGTTCTCCCGCCTGATGAGGCTCTAAACCCGGGGCTTATCTACGTCCTTGTCGCCGGTCTCTCTGGCTCCGTCCTCTCTCGAACCCGTTCCCTTCCCGTTCGGTTCCTTGCGCCCCCGCTCTTCACCCTCCTCGCATTCCCATACTTCCTTCCAAAAACATCCCACAACATCCGCCAGTACCTTTCCAATCTCGAGGACAAGCACTTGCCCGAATTTGCTGCGAAGCACGACCACTTTGTGCAGACCGGCATCGCTCATTGGGGTATGCTCTGGGGCCGCATTGAAGACGCCACTGGAGATGCAAGGGAATGGGGACACCGGGCGGTTGAGGGTGTTGAGAGGACGACCGGACTTCGGCTCGGTGAGGCCGTGAGCAAGGTGGAGAAGGAGAAGGAGAGACTGGTTGAACAAGAGAGGCAGAGGGCAGTGGCTGTGCCCGCACAAAAGTACGAGACTGTTGGTTATGTTGTTGAACAGAAGCCTGTGGCCGAGATTGTCGCTCCTATGGAGCCTCCAAAGGAGAAAAAGTTGGTGTAGACCCAAAATGGCTAGAATACATGCAACATGACTATAAGCAACTATATGGCAGTGATTTAAACGGGGAGAATGTGGCAGCCAAGCGATCCCCGACCGCCCCATCCGCTTCGTGGTGTCAGTGTCAATTGCAAACGCTCTTGTCCCCGCATAATAAGCAGAGGTAATGGAATCTTCACAGTGTCAGACGTGCATAGCAAAACGGCGGAAAAATCCACGACTTACACCTTCAGACTGCGCAACCGCTGTTCCAATGGCTTGTAGACCTCCGGGGGACGTGTGGTTGATTCCGGCAAAGGAATAAATCACATCCTGGGCCTTGAGACCCTACAAGACGGCTGTTAGCTGACAATGCACCTACATTTTGTCATTTGGCTTACGGCCTCTGAAGCGGGGCTGTTGACTGTGACAGTGTTCACTTTTGCAATAGCTCTCGCGGGCCAAGGCGTTTCTCTGGTTCTTGCGGAATAGCCGTTCGCCTGGCTTGAGGGTAGGGACACACTGCCATTGGGCTGCTGCTCTGATGCTGAAGGGGAAATGGCAAAGGCATCGTGAAGGGCCGTGGCGAGGAGGTCTGTTACAGTCTGACGGTCATTTTGAAGGCGAACAAGCGAAGAACGGGCATGTCGGATAGCATACTAGTAAGAAACGCATGAGTGTGTGGTTCATTCAGATATCTGAATAAAAAAAAAAAACAGGACGCGTACAATATCCAAGTCTCCTCGAGGGTAGCCTTCGTTGTCTAGCAAAGACGTTGAGGCCGTTGCTCCGTGCTGATACTTGTCAGCCCATTTCGGCATGATCTGAAAATACACATACTGAGGACAAGACGTCATTGAGGACATCCTGCTGGGATTAGCCTTTTCTCTCAACAAGGATAGTATATGTTAAGACTTGCTATTTCCTTCTGGATGGCGTCTTTACGCTGGATAAGGGCGAGAGCATACTCTCTGGGCTCTCCTGGGTAAGCTTCTGCGTGGGGTAGGGGGAGGGAGAGGATGGAGGGCTCCTCTGGAGGAGGGAATACGAGTTCCTGTGGCATGGGTCCTGGTATACAAGAGTAATGTATAGAACAGCGAGCATATATGATATGTGGTTAATCGAACTTGAGCAGTCATACAATGTTATCCAGAGCCGTCGACGTCACTACTTTATATATTTCTCTTCTGCAATTCCGCTTCCTCTCCGTCGCACGCTCTCTTTTCTTTCTACATATGCTGCCCAGACTTTGCACATCCACAGCCATATCCCGCGCAGTCCACACCATGGCCTCTCAACTCCCCTTCACCCGTCTTGTCCAAGAAACACAGATCGGTATCCTCTCTGTTCTCAGAGCATGCTATCTGTAAGCCCGTCTCCCATCTCACACCCCCCCCGCAAAAACACTCAATCTTACTCGTAGCACAAAGAACGTCCAAGACACCCTCGTCACAAAGGACACTCTTCTCAAATCAGACAAGTCTCCAGTGACAGTTGCCGACCTTTCTGCCCAGTCGCTCATCTCCCTCCACCTCCTCGCTCACTTTCAAGATCCAATCATTGGCGAGGAAGACACGAGTGAGCTGAGAGTGAACGAGCCGTTGAGACAAAGGGTGGTCGGCCTTGTCAATGGAGGGTTTGAGAAGGAGGAGGGATGGGGCAAAGATAAAACTTTTTCAGAGGACGAGTAAGTGTCACAATTACAATCTGGAACAAGTGATCCGTGCAAGGAGGAGGTAGGCTGATAGCGAGAAAGAATCCTGAGTGCTATCGACGCCGGTTCTGCTAAAGGCGGTAACAAGGGTAGATTCTGGACCATTGTATGTGCATTATCTATTAGAGCTTTGGAATATGACGAATACTGATTTTGCAGTAGGATCCAGGCAGGTCGATAAACACACACCCCAACTGGTCCTGAGCTAATACATATGATTTTCAGTCGACGGGACGTCTGGCTTCATTCGTCATCAACAATACGCTGTATGCCTTGCACTCATTGTTGATGGCGTTGTCGAACTCGGAGTCATCGGGTGCCCTAACCTTGGCCCTGAGCCCGCCAAGATTGGTGAGGAAATCATTCCTAATGGCAAGGGTGTCCTCATGGTAGCTGTGAGGGGTCAAGGCAGCTGGTCTGTGAGTACCCATTTTTCACTTGGTAATACTCCGAGGCGGGTTCTAATTTTCCTTTTTTTTTTGGCAGCGCCCTCTCGATTCTGCCACCTATACCAAGCTGAATCTTCCCCCTACTCCCCCTGCCTCCAACCCCCTCACCTTTCTCGAGTCCGTCGAGTCTGGCCACTCTGCGCATTCTATCCAGGCTCGAATTGGCGCCCTACTCGACGTTCAACGTCCCTCCCTCCGTATGGATTCTCAGGCGAAATATACCTGTCTCTCTCGAGGTGAAGGCGGTGTCTATCTTCGTATCCCTACAAAATATGTTGGAGGTAAGATCTACGAAGAGCGGATCTGGGATCATGCCCCTGGAGCCTTGTTGATTCACGAGAGTGGTGGTATCTGTACAGACATGTGGGGCAAGGAGCTCAACTTTGGTGTGGGAAGGACTCTCAAGGAGAATGACGGCATCGTCGCCGCCGGTAAAGATATTCATCCCAAGGCCGTCGAAGCGGTCAAAAAGGCGATTGAAGAGGCGCAGGTTGAAAACAAGTGATGGGGGTTTTATCATAAACAGTCTAGTCATTGATATAGTATACAACGTGAAACCGTAGACAGTGATCACGGATCAGTCCAGACTTGCAAACCGTTCTCACCAATATGAAAGTGGAATTTTGCCCCTTCTCGTTTCCCAAGTATTCCTCCATCCATATTCACCAACCTCACTAATCCTTCGTACTTGTCGTTCTGTCCCACTTCACCATTCTCCTTTTTTTCACGCGCCTTTGATCGCAAAGCATCAATAAGAGTGATGTCCCCCGGTAACTGCAGACCCCGCGCGCGTCCTAAAAGGGTGATTTGTATGTTCAACGGCCAATAAGTCGGGTTAGAACGTGAGACAGGGCCACTTTTAGAGATGGAGAAAGGGTTAGGATAAGGTGTTGGGAGATGGGGAAGATAGAATGGTTGAGTTTCACGTGTTGTCTAATTAAATAGCGTAAGCACTTTATACAATCCATGGAAAATCCTGCAAGCAAAATGATGGCCTCACACGCAGTCCTTGCACGCTTATAGCAACAACGCTTCCGAGGTCTTTCCGAATCTGCCCTATCACCTCCATGACCTGTCTCACGCCTAGGGCGTCTGGTCCAACGATATTGGCCCCATCGCCATGCTGCTTTCGACCTCTCTCTTCATCGGCCCACAGGTGGGGGTAATACCCATCTGCAAATCCATCGATGGCCACCAAGTCGAGCGCTCCTGGACGCCGCTCGGACCTTGCTGGATAAGGAGAGAGTTCAACAACTATCCCTTTCAAACCGAGTGCAAGATCCTTCCATCTGGGCCTCCCCCTCCAAACCGATAATCGACTTAGACTTTCCTTGATGACGTCCTCGATCAAATCGTCTTGGGCCTCAGGGGCGAGGGATCTGATATGTGCTTCTATGGATCGTCGGAGAGACAGTATAATGGGTCGATGTGTATTAGGCTGAAAGACCTGCGCATAGCCTCCTTTTCCGCCAAGGACGACTGTGGACAGCGGCGGAGGTAGAACGGCAGGGAGAATGGTAGTCATGAGGAGGAACGTTAATAAGGTGGTTTTTCCTATGGGGCAATTCAGTTTCTAAACCTCTACCTAAAGTTCATGCATGAACCATACCAGACCCGCTAGGCCCAACCAGTTCTATCAAGTCTCCTCTACGTAGAGAAGAGTGGCCATCATGAGGACGATACTCGAGAAGCGCATCGTCCAGGGATGGGATGAACGTTGGTCCAGGCGGAGATGCTATAGGATCTTTAGATTGACATTACGCATGGGAATAGACAAATCTTGACGACCTACTACTGTATCTCACAGCCATCATGATCTTGAACTGATCAGCTTCTACTTGCTTGGCAGCACCCCAACAATCGATTGAAAAGTTTGGACACACCTCGGAAGCTGAACCACATTTTATTTCGTCCAGTCGCAAATCTGAATCCATGTTATCATCTCTGTTGTCGCAGACGTATTAACGTGCGGGAGACTTTATAATATGGAAGATGGGTCTGACGTGCCATCCCTTCGTCAACATCGATCTCATCAACATATTAATACGCAATTACGCGACGCGTTTAAAAAAAACATGATGTAAACGTATTCTACACGTCACCACTACGAGTAGTAGTAACGACAGGGAACTATAATGTGAAAGCAGAAAAAAACATCATTGGGGGTGTAGCTCATTTGGCAGAGCGCGTCATTAGCATTTTATATAAACTTTAAGATCATTTGACGAGGTACTGGGTTCAATTCCCAGCTCCTCCAAAGTCCTTTTTTTTTTGAATCCCCAGCTCATTCGTTTCATGTCGAAATTCATGCTTGATGCTTAAAATAACAGTTGATCATGGACATGAACGTTTTAAATAAATCTCAGAAAATACTGCGTCATCCATTATCATGGAAAATGCGTAAATCACACGGCGACAGGGGGACAGCAGGTATCGCTAAATTGAAATGACCATTTAAAAGCGGTTCAACGAATGCAAAACGTAAAGAGACGGAAGATGATCCATTCGAGATGTCTAAAATTTACCCTACCGAGGTTATGCTTCTCCGAAAAAACCTAGTTGAAACGTTGAGAACTATAGCGCTCAATACTCTGATACTTTGCCCCCTAGACCCCATATTGCATTGTCAAAATCTCGTATGCCGTTGTTGATATTACAGCGATCCCCCAGATCCCAAACTCATTTTTTGCTTTTGCGTTTGCTTTTGCTCTCTTCTTTTAAGTGAATATTCACGAATGACACATTTGCGTCAGGGATACACCAGTCCATTTAATCTCTTTGTACAATCTTGGCGTACGAGGCTGTCTGTGGCTGTTTGCTGGGTGGCGGACCAATACTGACACCGGCACTGAGCGAGACTGCTGCCAACTTGGCTTCAATGACCTCTTCAGGGGATAATAATCCCTGTCCCCGATCCGCCTCTCCCGCAAACGCTGTATCATCTTGGTTTACACCGGGTGATGAAGGCCTTGATCCTTGTGAAACCGGTTGAGACACAGCTAGCCGAGGAGCAGAGGGGTCATACAGCGTTGGTGCAGTCTTGCATGGTGCTCGTCTCGGAAAGTCTGGATCGTCATTGTTTGATTGCGGCGGTTGACATTGAGAGATCTGGGTATCAGAGTGGGCACGAGGACAGGGCAGGATGGAGACACGAGGTTCCGCAGATGGAACAACTTGTCCAGGTAGAAGAGGGTTGCTCATACTCGCACTTGGCGCGGCGCCGTTCCAAACGCCGCCACCATTCATCGGTCTGATTTTCGCTCTCTCGACCTGCATTGGCTCAGCAGCTGTGCTGCTTCTCAACAAGGGAGGGAATTCTGCGGTATTGGGCCCAAGGGCTATGGCCTGGTGGGCAGAAGCATCTGAAATGGAAGGATTTGGGATAATCGGCGAGGGATGGTATGGGACGTTGTTGGCTGCCCAGTCGGGCCGCTGAGGAAGCTGATGTTGGCTTGGGGGAGGAACGTTGATGGATGAAGTGCGGCGCGATGAATGAGAGGAAGCTGTGGTGGTGGTAGACGACTGTGACTATTGGCAGATTAGATTTTTGAAGGTGTGGCGTGACGTAAAAAAAAAGAAAGCTTACCGGACTGTGCCCTCTGGTTCTTTTGTCTTCCGTTCCCAGACTGGTCATGCCATTCAGACCTTGTTGCTTCATCCCCTTTTGTCTGTAACCTGCTCCTGGCCCCTGGGCGGCGGGATACATAGCTCCCAATCGTACGCTACTGGCGGCACTCTTTGTACTTGTTGTTGAACCTCTTGAATGCGGTCGTGAACCGTCATGGTAAGAGTGTGAAGATATGGAAGACGACGCAGAGCTGTAAGGTTGGGGCAGCGGGCGTTGGGGACTGGGTTGAACGAGCGACGGGTACATTGCAGGCCGAACGGCTTGCGGAGGCTGGAGTTGAGGCTGAAGAGGTTGTGACGGGTAGCCAAACGCGGGGCCTGCGGGATACGGCATCCCTTGTGGTATCATTGGCATGGGCTGACTGACCATTTGCTGGTACTGCCATTGTCCACTCTGCTGAGCTTGCATCAAACTATACTGCTGATTCGGCGTCATTTGCGGGTATGCGCCGCCTGCTTGAGGTTGCCATCCTGGAACAGTATAGGCCTGCTGCTGGGACATATTGTACTGGCTGTCCATGTAAGACTGCATCGCGAAACCCTGTTGCGGCTGCCGTTGCTGCTGAGTATACCCGCTTGGCATCTGCCCAGCCAGAGGGTAGCCGTTCATGTCCATCTGGTAGTTGTATCCCATGGCTTGCTGGTACCCGTACGGATTTTGCTGATACTGGTCAGCCATGCCCGGCGCCGGTGAAGGGGTATGCGAGCCCTTGGGCGGGTGATAGAGGGAAGGGTAGACGACCTCGAATTGCCCGCCCGCAGGGTACCGACGCCTGGGAACAGGATCTATGTCATCCTCCAACGCCGCAGCCGCCCTAGACGGGGGTTCTCCTTCAGTTTTCGAAATGGAGGGTGATTCTTCGACATCCCCGCCTTTCCCATAGATCTTCTCACGCGCCGCGGCGTACGCTGCCTCACGCTCCTCCAGTGTTTTCCATTTGCTGGCCCTTCCGTCTGCTGTCGACTGCGCGTCTGAAGGAGCTGCCAAATCGGGCCGTTCACCCGGCGCCGGGGCGCGCTGCATGATGCGGAACTTTTGAGTGGGCGAGGGCGCTGCAGGGACCAAGTCGGAGAGCCGCAGAGTGGCGCTGCACCTGAATCAGCACGCTACAGCGAGACAGACAGACCAGAGCTCCGAGGCTTACCTCTTCTCGTTGAGCGGTCCTAGCACACCGACGACCATGGAGGCCTCTGGGCCCGCGACGGCTTTGAGCCCGTACCACTCGGCCGCCTTGTAGACGAGCATGCGCTGGAACTTGCTTGTGGGGACGGCGCTGATGGGAGCGGACGGGCCGAGTGCGGCCATGGTGCTGCTGGTGGCTCCGTGGGCGGGCTGTGGTGCTGGTGCGAGGGCGCCGGCGGCTGCGCGGGCGAGGAAGGCCTCGAGCTCCTTGGCGAGGACGAGGAGGAAGATCCTGTCCTTGGACTGGAGGGCGAGCTTGAGCTGCTCCTCGCCCTGGCGGGGGCCGAGGCCGACCTCTGCGGGGAGTGCCACGCTGGCGGGCTCGCTGTCCGGGGCGTCGCTGTCCGGGGGGTCCGGCGTGGGGGTGCTGCGGCTATGCATCGTCAGCGGCGGGCGGCGGGCGTGCACGTACCCATCGGGCATCGGGGCGGGGGGGGGCGGCTTCGGGGTGGCGAGCGTGGGGGAGGGCGCATTCGGCGGCATCGCAGCAGTGAGACAGTCGACAGCGAAATGAAGAAACAGACAACGCGCGCCTCGCAGATTTCACCGCGCCGTCCCATGTCGCCCGCTCTGTTCAGCCACGACTCGTTCTTCGGGCGCGAGTGCCGCTCAGATAGTAAATACAAAATGCATATATCTAACAGTGCGATTATACGTGTCTCGTTATCCTGGCCTGCAGCGATGCTGCGGCCGAATCAGTACGCGGCGGACAGGGTGTCCGACAACTATATCTGCGTCGTTGTTCACGACGTTTCAGAAGATGCCGCTATTGCTTGTGAACGCAGTGATGCTTTCAGCCGTGGCGGGGGCGACAGCCTGTTTGTATCTCTCTTGGCCAATGCTACGCTTGGTCGGCTCTATTTCAACATAAACTAGCAAAACACAGCTTACCTTTGCCCTTTGGCGTGGCGGCTTTCGTTTTGCCTTTGGGTTTGCCAGTCTTGACAACAGAGACAACTTCGCTGTCCAGCGTAGTTTGTACCTCCCAGTCCCCTGGCTTCACCCTCCTCCATTCTTCTTCGACTTTTTCTACCCACTTATCCGTCTCGCCCTCGATATGCACGTCAATAATACCCTCCCACTCTTTACTCGGCGGTGTAGCATTGACAAATACAACCAGTCCGCGCTTTTTACCTCCATGTACGGCTTTCGCGAAATCCTTGACCAGTCGCTTCAGCCCGTGCACTTTGAGGGAAGTGCCCATGATCAGGAGCAAATCCGGCCGGCGCGAAACGTCGTATGCCGTTAACTGGCCGATATCATCACCAAGTGGATGTGGTTCGTCGTATAGCACAATCGACGGTCGAAGCCTGCCGACGGATGTCGCTCTTGCTGATCTGTTGATTCGAGACTCGCCTGCGCAAATAAACAAGATCAATACCCTTGCCATCTGCAGTTAAACATCCTGCACGTACATCGTTTCCAACAGGCAGGACAATCTGGTGCCTCGCCTTCCCTAAACATCTCGACCCACTCATCGCACGCTTCAAAGTCGCTAAAACACAACACGCATCTGACTCTTCCCAGATCGCCATGCAGCTCTACGTTTCTCGTCTCCTTCTTCTTCAATCCTTTTCCCCTGCCCCCGCTTTCCAATCCCATTCGACGTTCAAACCCGTCGATATTTTGGGTGTAGCTACGCAGCAGCTTCCCCTTCTGCTCTAATTTACGGATGAAATGATGTGTTCGCGTCGGCTGCGCAGAGGCGCAGCAATGAAATAGTTCGGCGATAAACGTATAGAATATAGAAGCCGACTGAGGATTGGCGAATGTCCCCGCTGAAAAGAGGTCTTTGCCAGTGAAAAACGCATCGGGGTACTTTTCTTTCACGAGCGAGTACAGTCCGCCTTCAGAACGGAAATCCTGTATTCAACCAAACCAAAGAAATCGTCAGCAAAGCAGCACTCCAACGGTGGCTTTCCTCCCGCCCCGCCCCGCCCCGCACCAACAACAACAAGGCGAGCCAACTCACCGGAATTCCACTTGAACAGCTGATCCCCGCCCCGCTGACAGTTACAATCCTCCTAGCTTTGGCGACGGCGATAGATACGTCGGAAAGCTGGCGTCGCGCCGAGAAATCGGCATGGTCAGTTGAGCACAGGAGGTGGTCGAGGGCGAGTGAAGGCGGCATGCCCGCGTTGATGTCACACGCGCAAACAAGAAGGGATGATGCGGCACGCACGCAGGCAGGCAGGACCAAGAGGAAGAACAATGGATTGCTTGCTTTGTGGGAAGGAATAGATGAATGGATGTGAGGAATGAGAAATAGCGAGGAGATGCGTGCGGAGCTGTCGTTCGTGGCTGGAGGCGTGTTTTGGCTTTTCTGCACCATGGAAAGAGAGAAGGCGCGTTAAGGCACGATCATCGACCTTTCGGCTTGGGTACATATTACACTTGTTGTCTGCAATTGCTCCATCCAAAAAATTAGTCGGATATTAATCGTGCATTCCAAGCCTACGACAGGCAAATATTAACGCAGAGTGACAGGTTCATCCATCTACTTTAACTGAATCCAGATGTTTCTTCCATCTTGCATCTCGTTAGGTGGCATAAATAGTCTTCACGATGTCTGTTGTTATTGAACCCAAAAACCATTCGAACACTGACGGGGGTGTAGCTCATTTGGCAGAGCGCGTCATTAGCATTTTAACATTTATTAAAATTACTTGACGAGGTACTGGGTTCAATTCCCAGCTCCTCCAATTTTTTTCTTTTTTGGTGTCTTTGAAATATCGGTTGTTGCTTCCTTGCTTGCTGTTATGTTCTCAGAGAGGCCAAATCCATTTTTTTGGGGGGAGCGTGCCAGCACACGTCTCTAGACACACGCCCGATGAACATCGACCATTCTCCGGCGAAGGCACTTGTTGTCGAGCGTATTATTTCCACTCCCGACTTGACCGACTTTTTTCTTCTTGAGCTTCAATCTTCGCAACATGGTAACATTCTGTGATCGATTTAATTCAGAGCTTTTTCGACATGACAACATACGCTCTAGCTCAGTGCTCTTGGGATGACCCGGAGATAATCACTATATCCTCATATGATGATCAACTTATTGGTACTTTCCCGCTAAACTTTATCAAACGAGGCGGACTGAACACTTCTTAGGGCATTTGTTTCGGATATCGTCCATCAGTTAGTGGATATCGTTGGAGGCGGCGTTATCAGGGAAAAAAACGGAAACCCAGTGGTACTGCAAGAAGCACCATACGCCGGGGATTTTGTGTTCGTGCCTCATCGTGAGCAATACCGTGCGACCGATCAAACCCTTACGACGGGGAGCTGACCGTTCGCCAGATGAAAGAACCAGCATCTCCTTTGCACGTGGACCCGAATATTTTGATAAGGACATTACTCCCAACCCAGATGGGAGCCAGTCTACCCACCATGCAGACTTGGAGAGGTTCGCAGGCCTGCGGGTACGTTTATGTTTTGCCGTGCAAGAGTCCCCCGGTTTGCGCTGAACATTTTATTTCGATCAGAGGGGATTCCGCGTAGCTTTGGTTGCTCGGGATTTCTCCTGCTTGGTCACCGATGCGCGCTATGAAAAATGCACCCCATGTCATATAATACCTCCGAGTCGACCCGACGTGAGTTGTCCCATCCTGTGACACGATTCGCATTACCTCTTGGCTAATTGATACCTCGAACGATTTGATTTTTATGTACGCCTTTCCCGCATGATCCCGTTTCTTCCGCACAATGCAGGTATACCGCGACATCCTCTCAATTATTACGTACCCTCCTCCAATGTTCGATGTCTCGGCCGGCCTTCTTCTGCGGGATGATATTCATCACGCCTTTAACCGCCTTGAGCTATCTCTTTACTTCCACGTGAGTCGATCAACTAGCTTGGATTGAGGCGAAAGTACTAATTATCTTGACGGGAAGGACGGCATCTATTATCTACATTGCTTTATCCTGGGACTTGAAGCGGCGCGCGAGCTGCATGGCAAAGTGCTCAGGTTCGACCACTTTCGTGGCAAAGAACCAGACAAGCCCGATCCGAGGTTTCTTCGATGGCATTATAACCAATGCGTCAAGGCTCGTATCAGGGGTTTTGCTGTTGGGATGGAGCCACCAAGCACTAGTTCAGCAATTTAGACAAACACATCTTCATAAAGCTCAGTATCCAAAAGAGCATGTTTTGGCCGAGGAGCTCACTTATTAAGGTTTCTTTGCGGAGGCTCTTCTGATCGGCTCTACAAAATCGGCGGGGAAACGTGGTCTACTCTTCTGGAGAAATGTGTGGGATGACAGAAAGAGGTAGTAGCCTGTCTACCGGCCGCTAGTATCCCTTGCGGTAGACAGGCATATATTACTGGCTACATACTGTCTCTCACTCATATCTTGACTGGTCGAGGATGAATTTGACTGAGAGGACAAACAATAATAATGACAGAGATATTTCAGGTTACTTTTCCTGATCGGCCAACAATAGTAGAGACTCGGTTTTCTACGTATCTGCAGGCAAGATCTTCTAAAGGCGTTTTCTACGTAGTAAAGTATTGGGCAAGGCGTTCTCAATTAATATAGAAGAACAAAATAAAAGTCTTAATTGAATGGCCTACAATTCCCCGGCAGCAGCGGGGGTGTAGCTCATTTGGCAGAGCGCGTCATTAGCATTTTATTGCATTAAAATTCTTGACGAGGTACTGGGTTCAATTCCCAGCTCCTCCATATTTTTTTCTTTTGGTGAATCTGTTGTCAAATCCAACATGGGAAGTTCCTTAGAAATGAAAAAGAGATGTAGGTGGTTACCACCAGTATGTAGCCCAACTGGTCGACTTGTATCTTCAGGTCTTATTTGAATGAGCATTTGCACTAAGACAACAAATCTTTAAACTTAGAATCAAAAAGCCATGGAGGAGCTGGGAATTGAACCCAGTACCTCGTCAAGTCTGTAAAAGTGGCCAAAAAAAATAAGATATGTCGACATGTCATGAGAATGGCGGAATCAATTGGGTCAGCGAAGTGAGCGTTCAGACTTGCGCGAGCCTTTTTTTGAAGCCCGCCTATTATTACGCAGTTGTCAGTTGCCGGATCAACATCTGATTGTCAACAACAGCAGCCAACAGCGAACACCTCGCTTTCGCCGGAACAAAACGGTTATTCTTCTTCATTGTATCCAGCTAGCCATAAATCTTTCGGTTTCCGCTATGGCGCCAAAACAGCGTCGTGCAACCAACTCCAAAGCCAAAGCGACACCGACATCTGTCACCTCTCCGCCCGATCAATCATCACCAGTACGCTCAAGAGGCGGGTCATCATCCCTCTCCCCGATCAGGTCACCGCAAGAAAACTCCGACTTGGAGGACAACAACGAGCGGCATCCAGGGACCAACGGATCTGGATTGAAGGCCGAAGACGAAGGGTCGACAGATTTACTTGATAGAGATGGCGATTTGGAAGAAGTTCATGCCTGCCCGGACAGTATTACATTTCGTTATCCTTCGTCGGTTCCCGATTTTACCATCCTCAGTCCACGTGAAAAAGCTTTCAAAGTAGCGAGGTTCTTACATTGTACAGCCCCTAGTTGTGCCTGCACTGGCCTTGAACCTCCTGCCGGCAGAACGATCCGAATAACCAAACATGATTCCAGCAATGAGGACGAAGACGATGAGGACGAGGATGACGATGTATCTATGGAGGACTCTGAAAATCCATTGGATTTTGAAGATAAGAAAGATGAATGGAGGACGAAAGAAGGGTGGTGGAGAATATGCGGAAAGTGTGGACACGGTTGGGAGAGTGGGGGGCATGTCTGGGCTGATGATGTCCCTCCGAAAGAAAGGACAAGAAGAGGCAAGGTTGTTGGGAGGATAGAGGAAATACTCGAAGTAGGACTGCACCGTTATCATCCGAGAAGTTGACTGATCAGCCTCTAGGATGAAAACAAGCTCGTTGAATTCCCCACTCCTCAACCCGAATCCATTTCTTCCCTGTTGAAACAATTGCACGAATTTGTACCCCCGCCTGCCGGGAAAACGACCATTTCTGCTCTTCCTCCTCCTGTTGATCTTTCTACCCCTGATGATGATACGCAAGAAGATAATAGTGACGGCGAACGACCGCGAAAGCGCCGACGGCAAGCAAGCGAATCTACTCACTCTGATATCGAAGGAGAACAGCACCGAGGTCAGGGGAAAAAGAAACAAGGAAAGGGCCCTGCGAAAGGCGCTAAACCGAGGGTACCCCGTACTGTCGTCCGAGGGGCGCATGGTTTTATTCCTATGGCGACGGACCCCGACGGCAATCAGCATGTTGAAGGACACCTCCCCATTAGTGCCGGAGGTACAGGGGCTGATGAAACCTTTGAAGAGGAGGAGGAGGAAGAGGAGGAGCTGTCAACAGCTAAACGGCCAGAGCTGGATGAGACCGAGAGAAGAAGGAGAACAGAGATTAAAGTCAAGGAAAAAGAAAGGGAAGAAGAGCTAGTCAGCAGGTTGGCTGCTGGTGTCAATCCGGAGGATGCAGGAGGGGCAGTCGAAATTTGGGAAGGGATTGAGCTGGTAAACGAACCACATACCGCTCCGAGAAGGATTAATACTGATGAATAAACAGCAAAAGCTTCCTCTTCGGCCGGCCGCGATTGAACAAGCAAATCGAGAAATCATGCTACCCGTCGTGTCCTCCCGCAACCCAACCCCGGTCGCCACCATTCTACTGGTTGGCCTCAAGAATGTCTTCCAACGTCAACTTCCAAAGATGCCTAGAGAATACATTACCCGCCTAGTATTGGACAAAAATCATATCAGTATGGCGATCGTTAAACGAGGGTACCGGGTAGTAGGTGGAATCTGCTACAGGCCCTTTGAGGCTCGAGGGTTTGCGGAGATTGTTTTTTGTGCCGTAGACAGTTCCGAACAAATCAAGGTCAGTCAGTGTTCAGCCACTTTCATCATTGTCGGGCTGATGTCTTAATAGGGTTACGGGTCACATCTGATGAATTCGCTCAAAGACCACGTCCGAAAAGCACACCCAACTATCAATGTCTTCCTGACTTATGCAGATAATTATGCTGTGGGATATTTTAAGAAGCAGGGTTTCACCAAAGAAATTAGCTATCCGCGTGAGCGCTGGGTCGGTTACATCAAAGATTACGAAGGTGGGACCATCATGCAGGGGCGAATGCTGCCAAAAGTCAAGTATATGGAGGTCCATCAAATGTTAGCGGACCAAAAGGCTGTGAGCTACGCATCCTATGACAAATGCTCCTTGTTAATCTAATTCCTGTAGGCCATAATCGCTAAGATCAAAACCTTGACCAAATCCCATATCATTCACCCGGGTTTACAAATTTTCAAGGAACGTCAACCTGATGAAGAAATCAAACTCACGAAGGAGCAAGTTCCTGGATTAGGTAAGTTATATTTGTATATATCATTGTGTACACACCAACGGGCTGACACCGCCATAGCTGAAAGTGGATGGAATCCCGATCTTGATGATATGTTCGCGCGCCTTCCGTTCTACGCCTGTCTGAGGTGAAAGCTAATAAAGAGTGGATCGGTATTAGCGTTCGCCAACCAAAGCGAAATCCATACCATGTTCTCCTTCAACATGTTCTGAATGATCTGCAGAATGAGCCTTCTGCATGGCCTTTTGTGAAGCCTGTGGACTCAAGTGTAGTGGCGGACTACTATGATGTAATCAAGGACCCTATGGGTGCGTGTAATATTTTTTGTTTCCCGCCTCGTTATGAAACGCCTGACCCCATTCATGCAGACCTGTCCACCATGGAATACAAATTAGAGAACAACCATTACGAGTCTATTGAAGGCTTCGTTGCCGACGTGAAGCTCATGTGTGCAAATTGCCGACAGTATAATGGCGAAAAGAGCACCTACACCAAACAAGCAAACTTGTTGGAAAAAGCTCTAGATAGAATCTTGAAAAAACGGAAATCAGTTCTGGCTGACTGAGGGGAGTGAAAAGAGGGGTAAAGCGCATTATAAAGTGTACGCTAGTACATTGTGACATACATTTCAAGCTGTATTTTACAGGATATGAGCGTTTGATTTGATAGTAATTAGGGTGTTCAACTGCTGATCATCCAACCACAAAAACGTTGTTGTAATGCATTGAGATGGATTCATCGATAGATAGACCGTTTCATGTGTAACTGATGATGAGAACTCTTCTATCCATTATTTGCTGATGTAATGTTCTGATATACCCGCAACTACCGGCTGGTTTATTTATGTTTCGACATTTTGCCATCGCTCGCTTGCCTTTCAGTACTTACCTGTTCGATCCCATCCACTTGACTGATGTAATACCCTTTTTCCCCAAAGGGGTCTAGCTAGGTCGAGATAGAAAATAAGCTCAGATGCCGAGCCGATTGAAGGTGATTATTGGATTGATGAAGGTAATGAATATTGAAAGGATTTCGAGATTACGGGCATATAACACAAAGAATCCTCACGGCGTGCATTCCGACAAAACGTTATCAATCGTCACGGAAACATAACTATGTGCAACAAACATGTACAGACCTGCTTTTGGTCATTAATGACAGAGAACACACAACAATTCCGCATCTACTATTTTTTGGAAGGTGTTAAAGTACCTGAAGTCTGGGTCCCAAGCTCTGCCATACCAACAACAATGTCACCGTTTTTGCTTTCCGCTTCACCGGCTTTCATTCCATTGCCTTGCCCTTCTGCCTGGAGTTCAACCGTCTCGCCAGATTGCAATCTGGTTTTGATTATTCCTTTGGCTGTAGACTTGAGTATAGCCTTTCGACCCGTCCCCGCCACGTCAATATACACGACCGCAACGTTCTTGACCGATCCTCCGATCAATGCAGTCAGTTCGCCTGCATCCTTTCCAAACTTGTGGCCGGCCGCTGAAGACGCTGCAACAGTGCCGCTGTTTAACACATCATGGGCAGTGGCCTCTAGAGATGTGAGTACCACTTCGCTTGCCAAAACCACCCTGCTGAGCAATCCTTGTTTTTTCTTTGGCTGATCACCTGCTGCAACCATGCTGGTTGACTGCTGCTGAGCCTCCTTTTGCTGTGAAGTCTCATATGAAGGTGGATTCAAGGTCTCCTTTTCAGCGATCAATGACTGGGAATGGCTAGGATAGTCAATGGCCTTGCCCTCACTTAGAGCGCCTGGCGCATCTGGAGGTAGCGAGCTTGTCAGATCTGTTGCTTTCGAATCCCCTATGGGACGGCTGGGAGGGATGTTTGGCTTATCCATGCTGTTTTGACTGGGTCGAGGAGGAAGAGGAGGGGTACTTCGATTGTATCGCTGATAGGCATCTTTGGCTGGCTGGAATCCATGCGTATAAGTTTTCTCAACGGCACCTTGAATGACCTTTCTGATCGTCAGCAGACACGTTCACTTCCAAGATATCTGCGGCTCACTCCATGAAGTCTGTTCAAAGTCGATTTAGTCACAGTGGCTGTTTTGACAGAGGCACTGTGAACCTTCAAGAATCCCTCTTTTGTTTGAGGTCCAAATTGTACAGGCTCAGTTCGAGGGGTAGTGTTTTTGATATAGAGATCGGCCCCAGACAGCATTTGCCGAGACGTCCATTCCCCAAATGACAAAATTCCATGGCTGACATTATCAATACAAATTACTTTTGAGTTTAAAATTACAATAGCTCACCTTAACGAATTGGCGCCTCTCAACAGCCAATCGTCCAAATCCTTCTCCGGGATCGTTTTCACTTTTACTCTCAATGCTTCTTGGCCTTCTCGGAATTGCTCGAAATCGAGTACAACGGGGTTAAGCTTCGATTCTTGCGCGATTTTTGAATCTTCCTGGAGTTCCAATTGCTGATCCATTTCTCCTATGATTTCTCCATTGTCCTCGTTGACAAGTACAAGCTTCCCGCGAAGCTCGTCAGGGGCAGTTTGAGATGGCTGACCTGTGTTTCGTGCAGTAGAAATCCCACTCAAGGCCGTAGTCTCCGGAGCAAGACATCCATATTGATGTAGCAATGACTCCAACGACTGTAGGCTTTCTAAATCTGACCCAGACGTCGGGTAGGGGGTACTGAAAAGAAGTGAAGCACCCGGAATGTCTTTGGAAGTCATTTCGTAGGTAATTTTATCTCCTTGAACATAGGGCTTGAACATCTGTCCTGGGGTGGCGACAAGCTCAAATGTGGCTCCAACATGAAGAACGAGCCAGAAATCTTGAGTTGGTACAGGAGGATCAGAAGGAGACGGTGCGAATGGATTGGCGGTCTGGTGGCCAATTTCTGGTGGAATAGGAAGAGATACACATTGGACACTATTCGATATCAGTGTGAGAGCAGCCACTGGCTCTTTGATTGGGCACATGCCTGAGCTGTCCTTTCGCCAAGTCCATTTCTTCTCCCTCAAAAACCTACCTGTCAGCACGGCTAAAAGCGAGTTGACTCACCTGTTTGACGTTTGCATGATCTATGGTTAAAAGGACATATGCCTCCACCCCTTCCGACACTGGCGAAAATGTACCGCTTTTGTGTGGCGAGACTGACATGGTGGTTGGACGGGTGGCAAGAGAGACAGAGATGGAATGGGTATGGAGGCGATCTGTTTAAGGCGTGGCCGCTGATATAAAGAGGCGGGGCGGGGCTCCACTGGATCTATTTATTTGTTATATACCGGGGAAACGAGCACGTTCTGTAATAACAACGCATCGCACCCATCATCCACGAAGCCAGCAGCAGCAGCAGCAGGCGCGCTCTGGCATTCCCTGGTCCGAAAAGGTGCAGCAGGCGCTGCATTCCCACAGTGCCATCATTGCATCTGTTGGTGGCACAAAACGTTAGCCGTGACGCGTGACGTCAACCTGCAGCTGAAATCTCATCTGCTGGAAAGCGAGAGTAAAAAGGTACGCGACCTATTGTCGATCCCTTGGCCCTGCCGCGTCGAAAAGAAATGGCAACGACGCATGGATGATCCGTTTCACGAACTACATGTCACGTGATCTATAGCACGGTGATGATTGGCAGCGCACTTGGCGGAAATGGGAGTAACCCGGTTACTTACAACGAATGTTCTCGCTGCCATCGTTCTACATGACATTCGGTAGTCAGTCAAGTATACCACTTAACTCTGGATTATTGGCGAAGCCACCATGCTCTATCTGAAAAATTATATCGTCTCCGAATACTCGCATTACTCCGGAATGCTTGCGAATCACAAGAAAAGTACATGCCGCAAACCAAACTGATGCGTGAGAGAAGGACAGGCAAAGGGATCGTGATAGATGTCCTGGTAAAGATCGAATGTAAATGATTGCGTATGGTCAAGGAGGAAGAGAAGCCGTGAGTATACAGGACCCATCTAGCTTTTTAGTGAGGATTTTTTGATCAGCCATATCTCTCAGGCCCACCGGAAACTCTTATAATCTAGCGTTATTAACATTACACCAGACTCCTACACCTGTTGGACCGCGCCGCTTCTCTTCCCGTGGAGCCCCCAGTCAATCACTGGGAGAAATCTGGATACAGCACGAGAAACAAGGAAGCATTTCACCCGCGATTTCAATCCATCATTACAGCTGATCTCCGAAAAGGAAAATAAAGGCAACCACGGCATTCTGAACGATGGACTTTATCGGCGGCTTGTCTGTCCCCATCAAAGTGATCATCACCTTGTATTAAGACTGTGAATATTTTATCTTGTCTGTCCAGCTGTCAAGGCGAGCGCCATACGGATCACATGTCAAAGGTCTCTGGTACCCGCCAGGGATCTTGGGGACTAATTACAAATCATAGGTGGCTGACAGCAACCACCATAAGCAGCAAAACCAAAGAGGACGGTAGAGGAGCTGTATAAAAACTACCGCTTTCTGACGAAGAACTAGACGGACTGGCTGTCGAGGATTGTGAACTAGAAGTGGTAGAAGACGAAGTGGCAGAGGCTACTGTGGAGTTGGAAGCGGGGTTGACGTTCAGTCTCACAGGCTTAACTGAGGAAATGTCGATATTGGTGTAATTGTTGGCGTACAAAGGGAAGTAAGGGAGATTTTGGTCACCTTCTAAGGGGTTAAAGGTGTCCAGACAGTAGGACGAGGCATCAGAATCGAAGGGCCAGCTAAAGGTCGCCGACGTGTAAGTGAGAGTATCACACTTCAACCAGATAGATAACTGGATCGTTACTTACATTTTTTCAGAAGGATCCATTGGAATCCAATTTTGAGCAGCCGACTGTGTCCAACTCCATGGTCCAGCAAGCTCATGGTGAACTGACCAGAATATCCATCCAGCTCCAAGCTCATACACATCTGACTGAACCTCCCAGAATTGGCGCAGAAAGAGAGATGCCTCGTATGTAGAGGTAAAATTGGCGATGACCTCGTCCATGGTAAGGCCCCAACAAGACTGATAATCCACACAATACGTGTTGACGCCCCTGTATAATATGAGACTCGAAAATCACCTGAAAAGCAAGTTCACTCACAGAGCAAATTCTCCAACAATGACGGGGAAATACTGCTGGGCTTCAGCGATAGAGGCCGATAGGGCACATATTGTGTCCAAGTGCTCTTGGTATGACTTTTGATCGGCGCCACCAAAGGCATCATAAATATCTATGGGCCGTCAGAGGGTATTCAACAACAGCACGGCCCCAGTACTCACGGGTATCAAGCGCATAGTTAGTCCAGTTCAAGCCCAGACTTTCTTCTCCCCAAAAATACTTCCAGTTCAAGAGTGGTTGGAAAGCGTCATGAATGACGACCATTACTTCATTGGCTCCGTCAATGATGTTTTCGTTTGCTCGGACGACCTGGTAGCCTTTCACGTAGAAGTCGGCCAAAGTATAAAAGTCCATTCCGCGTGAGCTGTATTCTAAGATGTAAGGCTAACGCGAGGTAACAGAGTCAGCGTTAGGGATGATATGGAAGGTTGGAGGAATCGACCCACCTCATTCGTTAGTTCGATGGCTTTAACGACACCGTCGAATTTTTCTGCTGTCACATACTGTGTCATGTTTGCGAGTGCTTCCATGGCTCTATCCATGTTCGTGCTGTTCAGCTGAAACTCTATCGGTCCCTTGTATCCTTGGTTGTCTTGGCCGTTCGCTCCCCCAGGAAGGCCATGGAGATCCATCATGACGTCTAAACCGTACCAGCTGGACCAGTTCAGAGCTCTTTCAAGATAGGGGAGCTGTCCTTGAATATAACTGCAAATTATCAGCATTGCCATAATTCTCGAGTTGGCTTACGGCTCGTAATCCTCTGGTGTTGTCCATGCCCAGTATCCCATGGGTATCCGCACTGTGTTGAGAGAATAGTTTGCGAATCTCTTGAAGTCATCCTCAGTGATGTAAGTATCCCAATGTTGCTGTAGTCTTGCAAGGCACTCATCCTGTCCCAGAACTAGACAGAAAGACCACTGCGAAGACAAGAATTAATTTTCACCCAGCCAACGCCTCTTGAAACGCGCGACACCTACTTCGTCATTGAGATACGTATCTCTGACAATTGATTCCTCAAAAAAACTGGGCATCATCCAATTCTCCAAGATGAACCATCCACCCAAATTGACTCCTCGCACCTTATCGCCGTCTACCGAACCCGTAGGTGTGCCACCTGGCTCTGTGTACCATGATGAAAGGGCGCGTGTCGAGCGCGCAAAGAAGGTTGCGAAGATGAAAACCGACAGAACATTGGTCCACATCTTCCACGATGTGCGTACGTGGATGGTTTAGGATGACGAGGGAAGCCAAGTCGTAGAGAGAGAGAAGAAGTTTAAAGGTCTGGAGCGTAGCTAAGCTAATGAAAATATTGCGAAGAGGAGCCTAAAGAGCGACTATCTTTTCAGTGTCAAAGAGCGTGTGCGAGACCGGTAGGAGAAAGTAGTAGCAGGGAAGCGTGCGCAGTTTGAAGAAACCGTGCTTTTTACAAAGTCGCCAGGAGCAAATAACTTCGTCTTGGTGTGTGTGCCGTTGTGTCGTGTACGGGGTAATCGAAAGGAGTAGGAATGGCGCCGGCGCCGGTGATGTAAAAGGAGGGTGAGCGTGCAAAGAAGTGAGCTGAAGGAGATTGTTCTGAATGTACGTGGAGGAACGCGTTCAACTTCATTCCGACTTGAAACTTGGAATTCGCCAAGAGCCAAACCAGGACCGGACCAGGCACCCAACCGTCATCCGGAGATTTGGAACCTAAAATCTGGGACTCGGCGTGCCTCGGACCTTTCTTCTTAACAGCCGCCACACTGCGTAACGCCGCTTGTATGGGCGGCATTAGCACCCGGGTGCGATTGTTGTCATCTCAGAGCGCTCTCCACATGCATACCGTGACTCATATCGCGTATCTCACCTAAAAACGTGTCGCCAGTTATAACGATGTCATCAAGGACAAGAGGAAAGCGCGCAGCTGTTGCCTCCCCTCAAGCCAGCATTTCAGCCATCGAGCCAACGCCACGGACACGTAGAGTCCGCCGAGGCCAACCAGACTTGGAAGAATACGAGGAGCTCGCACACTCAAATGTCGAAGATGACGGCGGAGAGGAAGATGCAGAGGGTGAAGACGCTGAAGACGCCGAAGAAGATGACGATGAAGAGTTCATGACCGTTCCCGAGCCTCCGAAGCGCAGCAGAGGGAGACCAAAGGGATCAACAAACAAACGGAAAGCGCCGGTGGAAGACGGGGACACAGATTTGGATCAGGGCGATGAAGATGACGAAACAAGGTCAAAAAGAAGAGGGAGAGAAAGTGTGAGCTATAAGGAGATACCTATAGATGACAAGATGGACGGAGATGAAGATGAAGCATCGACTCCCGGTAAGTCTTGCGATCGAATGATCTGGTCTCAGTCTAATTCAAATATAGCCGCAGTTACTACGCCCCGGCGACGCGGTAGACCTCCTAAGCGACCCGTAGACGACGATGATGATGACGACAAAAACGATTCCTCGTACAAGAAGGAAAAGATTCCGGGTGGCTCTGGTCGAGGAGGCTTCAGTGTCAAGGGTGCTGCAGCCGCTGCTGCTAGGGCCAGATGGGAAAAAGTCCGACGTGAGAGAGCAGAACGAGGGGAGGATGATACTCCCAAATCCGCGAGGAGATCTACCGGGACCAAAAAGCATGCTGTGGGCCCTCCAGCCGATTATAAGAGTACGTGCAGAACTTGTCGATTAATCACGTTGGCTGATGGGAGCAGTGGGAGCCACTGTCTCCATCAAAAATGAGGAATACACTGTTGGCGACGATGAGTTAATTATACCGGATGATCCCAAAGGCGACACAAAAATCGACGCTGCTGGTCGTCTTTTAGGCGATCGAGAATACAAACTTGTCACATTTACCTCGGTCGAACGGCGAAACCCCGAACGCATTTATGCGCTTACTATCGATGCCGCTCGAGCATGTGGGTACTCGGATTCCCTGGCGTTCCTCAGGCGTTACCCCACGGTCCTCAAGTTATCGTGTACCGCTGGCGAACGGGTCAAATTGATCGATCTCGGGCGGATATCAGGAAATTTGAAGCACCGACAAGTGACAATGGTCGCCATGCGGAATGTTTTCAAAGTTATGGGTGCTAAAGTTATCAAAAGTACTTGATGTCATTGTCCAATGGTTATACCAAGCTAACAATGGAACAGATGGTAGGCACGTCGTTGACGATTATTATGAGGATGAAGCCGCCGCCAAATGTGCAGAGAACGGCATTGAACCTGGATCCATCGTACAAGACGAGGAGTATGTCCCATCCGCCAATGTGAACAGCGAACGTGCCCTTCGTTCTGCCCCTGGTGAATCTTCCCGCTCTCTTGCCCATTTGTCGACATTCTACACCGTTGGTGGCCCTACAACGCATTTTGCAGGAAATGGCGTGGATCCATGGACTGACAGTGGATGGGGTAACAAGAGGAGCAGGCTTAGAACAGCGGGTGTGACAGAGGAAGATTGGATGTTGAGAACAGCGGAAGAGGCGAGAGCTGTGGACGAACAGCTAAGAAAATATAGGGAGGAGAGGTTGAAGCTGCTGGAAGGCGTGGACGCCATGAGAGGATGGGTATTCGCTGCTGAGAATGCGACAGAGGGAATGATGGGCAAATCAGAACCAACTGGAGAGACAGCAGACGTGTTTAGAGCACCTGTCCCCATGGAGAGCAAGAAGAGTGGTTTATCACACGAAGTAACAATGGAAGATGTAGAAGACGGTGAACAAAGTACTTCGGCAGAGGAGGCCCTCGAAAATGAGGACGCCGACGTTCACCAAGCTGCCGTTGAAGACAAAGAAGCAGTCATCATCGAAGAGCCAGGGAAATTGACCAGCAAGTATAATTGGGGTTTGGGCAAGAGCTGGCAACCAGGTGCAGTTCGAGCTGCTTATGAAGTGAGTCTGTTTTCAAAAAATCATTCGCACCTAATTGTAGAATCTGACTTGGTTTCAGCCTCACACAAACATGCCCCATATACCCTTGTTCACTCAACCAACCATCGCTTTCCTTGCTCAAGCCAGTCCCTATCCCGTTCTTTCATCATCAACTGGCACACAGCACCTCCACTTTGTTCAATCCACAATCACTGGATCTGCTGCCCGCGGTCTAGCCAGCGTAGAATACGTATTGGAAACGGATGAAGACAGCCAAACGCAACAACGATTAACAATGGTAGAAGAAGCAGAGAAATGGGAACGGAGAATGCGTGCAAAAAAGCATGTAGCTTAGCTGGATACATGTATTACTATCATGTATTATTGTTTACATTTAATTGCTGGTATTACTTCACGATTACCGTCCACGAAAGTCTGCCCTTCTCTTCTCTGCAAAAGCCTTCAGCCCTTCTTGTCTGTCATCCGTATCCAGCAGCCCATTATAGACTGCTCGTTCCAGGTCGAGGCCGGCTTCAAGAGACAATTCCGGTGCTGATGAAATGGCTCGTTTTGCGGCTGCCAGAGCCAGGGGAGCGGATGTCAGTATCTGACGGGCCAAAATGAGTGCGGCTTCGAAAGGGGAGGAAGGAGAAGAGGCGTAAATGTTCAAAAGACCTAATACGGACGTCAGCACAACGAATACGATATAATGATTACCAGCTATAGATAGCAATTCGTACCGATGCGTTCAGCTTCAGGCCCTTGAACGTGACGCCCTGTAAATATAAGTTCCTTAGACTTGGCCATGCCTACGATCCGGGTGAGGCGTTGAGTGCCGCCCGCTCCTGGAATAATGCCAAGCTTAGTCTCCGGCAAAGCAATCTTGGTATTGTCTCCTAAAGCAACAACCTGTCAGCAATGTCCATAAGGGAGAAAATAGCCTCACCGCCAACTCTCAAATCACACCCCAAAGCCAGCTCTGCCCCTCCTCCCAAAGCATACCCGTCAATCACAGCAACAGTCGGGATCGGTAAAGCCTCTAGCTCGGCCAGCAATTGTCTGAGATTGTCAAGGAAGTTCGAGACCTGCATCGGGCTCATAGTACGACGTTCACGCAAGTCTGCGCCAGAACAAAAAAGAGAGGGGTTGGAAGACTGTATGAGAAGTAGACGAGAGCTAGTAAAGATTAAGTGGGAAGCTTAAACTGAATAATCTTGACATACTCTGCGGGATTCAAGGTGGCAAGTGCTTCACGCATCTCCTACGTACAGAGCTCAATACTCAGTATGATACAGCGCGACATGCCGACTATTTGAGCACATACCGAAACCATTTGAACAGTCAGCGCATTTTTAGTAGCCGGCCGATTCAGCATGAGGGTCATAACCTTGTCAAGCTCAGGCAACTTGGCGTCTGCGGTGGTTGAGAGGAGGGGACGAAGGTAGGCGTGGGGCTCGGGGGTGGTCGATATGGTCCTTCCCCATGCGGCGAAGCATCGTTGTTTGGTTAGTGACTTGGATACGTGTCTGACCAATGGGAGGAGCATCGGGATTGGGAGAAGTAGCTGGCGGCAATGGATGTAAAACCATGAAGTGTCCGTATCTATGTCTGTTCATCCCAGCATGCATAACTTATGGAGCAGCAGCAGCGGCCGTAATGACGGGGAATGGATTGTTGTTGGTCACTTGTACAAACAACTTCCGGCTATCCCACATCAAAATCCCGGCCTTCTGCTGTGCCCGCCGGTATTCAGATTACATAATCATAACTCTACCCCACATCTGCCACACTCGCGGCAAGGAGCTCGGAGTTTCGTTGATTTTTCGCCGCGGGCAGCTCATCTTCTTTGACCATATTTCTCGAACTCGACCTTCACCTTCCAATACTAACGAGTTTGCAGGACAGTCAAGGTGAGTGTAGTCCCTACAGACTCAAACCCTCCAGTTCGTCAATACTGATAAGGATCTTTGTTTTACAGATGCAGATTTTCGTCAAGACGTATGTCCCCATTTCGCCCTTCTGCCAAAAAAAACAACGTTTCTATTGAAGAATTTGTTCTGATGGATTATTTGCAGTCTTACCGGAAAGACCATCACCCTCGAGGTCGAGTCCTCCGACACCATCGACAATGTCAAGTCCAAGATCCAGGACAAGGAGGGTATCCCCCCTGACCAGCAGCGATTGATCTTCGCCGGAAAGCAGCTTGAGGATGGCAGGACCCTTTCTGACTACAGTGGGTATTATTCGGCATTGAAAGGGGAGACGAGAAGGAGGATATGCGGGAAGAGCACGAAGCGTATTGAGCAGGAAGGGGGATAGGCCATGTGTGGGACGCATTTGAGCTCCCGTCGGATGAGTGTTGTAGGAAAAGCCGAGAAAGAAGGGGATGATGGGTTTGGAAGCAGAAAGTAACGGCCATGCTGACGTCTGTGTCGTTTGCAGACATCCAGAAGGAGTCTACCCTCCATCTTGTCCTCCGTCTCCGAGGTGGTATCATCGAGCCCTCTCTCAAGGCTCTTGCTTCTAAGTACAACGTGAGTTGGACCTGCATCGTGACGTGAAAGGATACATGGCTGACAATCTTTGCAGTGTGAGAAGCAAATCTGCCGAAAGTGCTACGCCCGTCTCCCTCCCCGTGCCACCAACTGCGTATGTTTTGACTTCCCAGTGACATGTGTCGTCTGGCTGACTAAATACGTCACAATAGCGAAAGAGGAAGTGTGGCCACTCTTCTCAGATCCGACCCAAGAAGGCCCTCAAGAAGTAAACTCGCTTGTATTCTCTTTGGTGTTGGAAGTGGGGCCTTGGGGTACCATTAGTGCGATGTATTCCTTTGCTCGATGCTGCCAATGATAGGGGACGACTGGGACGTGGAACTTGTGGCTGTCGGATCGCGATTGCGTTCGGTAGAGGTACCGGGCAGGGGCCAGGACGTGCATGTTGTCAAATCTGTGCTGCTGTTTTCTTCGAGCTAGATGTGTTTCGCCCACTGCGACGACCAGCAGAACTGCGGTATCAGGTGGCCAAGACAAACTTGAATCTCTTAAAAATCAAGGCTTCTCGTCTCGTGGCCTACAGGCTGAGAGGAAGATTAATAAACATATTCAACAGCTAATTCAAGGATCCGTTAACCCCCACTGGCAGCGTACATCAATGGTATGCACTGTTGAGTTCAACAACAATTGTCATGACCAAGTTCATCAGCTGCTGGCCTGGTACAGAAATCAAGTACCGTAATACGGCCACCGATTTTGAACTGTTGGCTGCTAGTCCACTGAGTAGTTGCGTTTGCAAAGTGCTGTTCGTGTTCTTTAATGGGATGGCATAAAATAAAAAATTGAATTACGAAGCACGGATTTGACACATACATGTTGGTTGTTTGAATAGCAAAAAAGGAAACGACGAGGGTGCGATTCGAACGCACGCGCCTTGCGGCAGAACATCTCGTATTATTAATTCGAATGTTCCGGAATAACCGGGCTATCCGACCTCGCCAGCAAGAATTTCCCTGATGGGCCAACAGTTTTATCTTCATATACACAAAATCAAGAAAACGATTGTTCCTGCTTTTCTCTAAATAAAGGATTGATTTCCATCTTTAGAGTGCTTTATTTAGCAGACTCTTCGGAATACCGGATGATGGAGCGCTTCAAGTGGACGGAGGACATTACTGCGAAAAATGATCGTAGTTTGAGTATAATAATAAGCTGGAGAGATAATGGTATTTTAATTTCTGCAGTCGCCATCATGATACGTAGCGGCCTCCACTCTGGCACGACAGAAGGAGTCCGCCTTGTACTAAAGTCGCGCTTCGTTGTTGTTCTCTTCGTTGTCTCGCTCAATTGTTCTTCCTTTATTGCCCTCTCCTCTTTGCTTACTCCGTGTGTTCTGCACCAGTTTGCTGCTGGTGCCCATCACATCTTCTTACGCATCCTCTTTATCTACACCCATAATCGTAACGTGCAGAGTTCTATCGATAATGGCTCAGCAAGTTGAAGAAATTGAGCAAGACCTTTCTCATATCCATTGGTAAGGGATACGTCAGTGTTTCAATCGCACAGGCTGAACAGCTCCCCCTTTTTGCTTTGTAGGTCATGGCCAGAAGCTATAGCGGTGAGATAACTAGAGTCTTCTCAACCTTATCCTTGCTCAAAATACTTTTAGGCCAATCCTGCAAGATCGCTAGCCACTCCTGATCTAGCGTAAGTTGAAATCATCTCCGATCATTCCAAAATGCTGACCATTAAATCCAGGATGGATTACTTTGCATATTCTCCGTTTTGGGACGCGAAATCTAATAATAATGTGTTGCGAACTCAAAGGCGCATAGAGAATCCGGCGTATGGACATGCAGAGGAAAAGGTGTACGTTAATCATCGGTTACTTGTGGATTTCATTGTGCTTGACAGTTTATGATAGCGAACTTAATGCCTTTATGTCTGGTTTCGAATACGTCGTGGCACATTCTCAACCTCCCGACCTATTTGTGATTCATAGGCGCGAAGTTGAGTCGTCAGGAAAACGTGATAGAGTCACTGGCGCATGGTTCATACTCCATGAGAAGATCTATCAATGTCCGACGTTGTTCGATGTGATGTCTACACGATTAGTACGTTTTGTGTACATCGTTTTCTTCATAGTGTTCTGATCTGACGGAACCGCATAAGAAAAATGCGACGAGCCTCATCTCGAAGACGTTGAGCACCCTGTCAGAGAATCGTCCTCCAGCCAATCCGCGTACTACCACACTTTGGCGCTCTATTCCCTCTGTGACGTCTAATCAACCTGATGGCACACAACCTTCCTCTTTAGACCAGGCAGAAAAGCCGGATGAAGGAAAGAAAGATGACAGCCTCAATGGCAGCAGTCCATTAGATGGATCTGACGGGAAGGCATCACCAGCCGGTCCGGACTGGCACCTTTTCCACGCTTTGCAAGCTACAAGGGCTTCTCTTGTCTCCCTCGAGACTCTTGCCAAGACACCTACCCAAACAACCGATCCCAGAGAAGAGCTGAATAACATAGAGATCGCAATGGATAATCAATTCGGTGGTCAAAATCAGAGCCTGTCTGGCAAGGGCCCGAATGTCAAGGGAGGGGCTGCAGCTGTGAAAAATATATCCGTACCTTTCGTCCCCAAACATAGCGCTGGTCACGCAACTAGTACAACGGGACTTACTCCATCAATATGGGGTGGCTCAGCTTCCTTGGGAGTTTCAACGGCGGCTGTACCAGCGAGAGAAGCGGGCGGGTCACCACTAAAGTGGCCGGGAGGAGATAAGTCTGCCCCTATTGCAGGCGCAACTTTAGCTGGACAGACAGGCCGATGACAGTAATAAAGGTGCTCTAGGCCATAAATCTACTATAATTTCAACAAAACAGCCATTTGTAAGCATGTAATGCATGATTCATATTTATCAGTCGCTGCCCCTTAGTGTGGCGTCGTATTGATGTTATCCCTTCTTGTGGCAAAGTTAACCAGTCTTCTGAATTCTCCGAACGCTTTGGGCGTTTCTGATCTTTCAGCACCATCTGTACTGCCAGACCTCAGTAGTCCTGGCAAGCCAGCAACACCACTAGTAGGAGAAAACAGTGACGCTGAACTGCCAACTGGTGATATAACTGTCCGAGAGATATCGACAGAAGTCGGGGGGTCCATATCGATATGAGTGAGGAAGGAAGTGTCTGAGAGTTCAGAATTGGTTGAGGTGACGGAAAGGAATATGTCGAGCAGGCGTTGTTGGTCGGTACGAGGGGTACCTTTCAGGTCCAAAATCTGTCGAACAAGGGTGTCGGCTCACGTTCAAGGAGGTACGAATAACTTCCGACCTACCTTTTGGAAATTGGTGAATGAACGGTCCCCGATAAGAAGACAATAGTTCTGGACAAAACCTAAGAGATATTAGCCTTAGTGTGGATCGTGAATGGTCCATCCGTACCTTCCGGTGGGTCATCAGGGGCCAGTATGACTTTGAGCATAGTCTCGAGCTGCCCTGTGTTCTTTGTAACGTATTTCGTATAGCTATGCGTATGTCAATTCCGTGAAAGGCCCGATTCCGCTTACATAGTCGTTGAATTTTCAGGATGAGGTTCCGGAAGATCAAGCAGGCAAGCTTTCACAGCTTGGACGTCGAGGAGGATCTATAGCCAATAAATACAAGTCTCTGAGGGATATCGAATGTGCTTACCTGTTCAGCCCCAATTTTCTTTAACGGCCTACTTTTAATCACCGATTGCGTGAATTTCGTTATGACCACTCTGTCATTTCAATATATTAGTATCTTTTCTCTGTGATAATCCGACGAACGTACCCAACAGCCTTGTCAGCAAAGTTTCTAATGTACTTTTTTGATTCCACCCGCCCTCTGACGGCTTCTGCAACTTGCTTGATGCTCCCAACAAGATCGACAACATATGCTGATCGGCCGCTCACGTTTTCCAGATGCATCCAGGGGGTTTTGAGAACAGCAGCGAAAGCGGGCTCGCAGGCTGTTTCAAGCTCGCGTAGGATTGTTGTTATGCACGTTGACATGACACTAGATGATGTCAGCTAGGAGTCCAGCTTTTTTTCGTCGGTTGGACTGACCTGGAAAAGGTTTGGCGTTCGTCTTGAAATGATATTTCCTCTCGAAATTTGGAATCAATTTTGTCTTTAAGCCGCTCCTCAAGCTGTAAAGATGTGTTCAGGCAATACTCTGCTGTATTCAAAACCATGCAAGCTGTCTTCACTTCTTGCAAACTGTCTCGTCCTTCTAAAGACTTTCTGACCGGTTTCAAACCTGCTAACAGAACGTCGTCTTGTCGCCCGACTTCAAGTCAGCTTACTACCCTAAAAGGGTAAGCTCTATGTATCTCACCCGCATAAATCCTTAGCCACTTGGCAAAGACTTGTGAGAGCTTCTTCATGGTTTCACCCTTCGAATATTTTTCACATTGTTCCAATTGCTGACCGTAGAAATAGAACAGTTCCGTGGACGATGGAAGTATTGTGGGGGCGGGTGCGTCTGTCTCTTCTTGTATGGCGCCTTCGACAGACGAACGAGATTTGAGTCCACGATATGCTGAAAGCATGTCCGAGATGGCACTAATAGTTAGCGCGTTAGCACGCCATTTCCAAACCACTGCACAGGCAGCTCACCGATCTTGAGCATCCACATATACACTGAGATACTTATCAAAGACGGATGAGATGACCCATTTTGAAGTTCCGCCCCTCAGCGATAGACTAATAACCTCCTCAAACTATTTTGCCTCAGCGAAGACTTCTGCACCTGCCTTGCAACTTACCGGCATCCCGAATTTCCTTGACATGCCTCCTTCGAAATCCAAAGTTCCTTGCAATGCATCTAGAAGGACATTGACAGCTGGGGTCTGTTTGGCCAGTACATTCGCCAAATCTGATCTGGTGCATTCCGAAAAATTGGCAACAAGAAGGCGAGTTACTTGCCAAGTATCGGGGAATAACATTGCGTCTTCCTCGTCATGGTGCTTGAGGACTCTACGGAACCATGCGTATCGGCGTGGCACATTGTCCAATTGACCGGCTTCGTCAGTTGCACGGAATATTCTGCGGTATTCCGCAAGCTGAAGTTGTAGGTAACGTTCGATTATGTGGTTTCTTCCAGAAGTAGGTCAGAACCAGCTCTTGGTTCTGTATATTGCACTCACCTGAAGTCGCCACCCAATACATCAACAGCCAAACAGACTTCTGAGATGGTCCTTTTGTCTATTGGTTTATTCGGATCCTGCTTGAAGCTTCACGCAATACGGTCAGTAAAGCCCCACAGCGCAAGTTGGACTCACAAGGCATCCATCTCAACAGCCACTTTTTCTTGAACGGTCTTCCTGTCATTCTCAGCTGACTTAAAGAGATGAGAAACGGTAGGGATAGTGGAGAGGGGTTTAAGTGGGCCAAGGAGTTCCATCACTGCCTATTTGCAGGATAAGCTAAGTTCATCGAGAAGATTGAGCTGGGCATACTGCAAGAGCTTGCGAGATTTCCTTATATCGACGTGTAGGTAAGAGCTGACTCAACTGCTGATGAGCTTGCCCTAGTATATAGTTGTAAGCGAGTGTAATTCCTTCTATGTAATACTCACTGAGCATGGCCCATCTCTCCAGCGTTTGTATGGTCGTAGTTAGGTTACTTTTAGCAACGTCCAGACGTTGTATGTCAGATGTGATACCTTTGACAATTGCTTCTGCTTCGGCAGCCTTTTCACGGATCACGTTTATTTGAAGCATGAGTTGCTTCGTCGAGTACATAGTAGTGAGCTATAGCATCCTATATGGTAGGAGAAGAGTACCTACCCCGATCTCGCTTTGAATGACGCTCATCTTGCCTGGATCCTGGTCTCTCTTCAGCTCAGCTTTGAGCCTGGCAATTTCCTCCCGGATCTCCATTGCCTCCAGCTGCAGTTTTGCCTGTATCTGCTTGTGTCGACCCAGCGACTCGGCTGCGGGCGTTTCACATTAGTTGGGCAGGTGTAAGACGACGGGAACTTGCCATCGGGGAACTCCTTCGCGAGACGGTCCATGGCACTCGTGCTCGCTGCTGCTGATGCATGGCCAGTTGATAACTGGGTGCTGGACGATGGCATGCTTGATTTGGGAGTAGAGTCACTTTAGAACATAAATGTTACCGAGATCTTTGTCGTCATCAGTCGACCGGCCTGTCGCGTCGAGCGCGAGTTGGTTTTTGTTGATTCCTCTCAGCTCCAGTCCATCATAATACTATCTATAGAGAGGATAATGGGTCGTCATGGGCGCATTCGACCCAGCAATCACATACGACAGGTCAACATACATAGAGACTGATACGGGTAGTAAGCATCGTCATCTCCCAATACAGCGTCACCGCCTCACACGCCACCTTGCATAGACAAGGTATCACGCAAAGCCCTCATCGCAGGAGCTACAAATATAGTCTTGGGCGGTAAATCTATCATCCAGACTTCCTCTATACTCCGTGGAGACCTGAGGAGATCGGCCGCAGGCCAACATGTGGTTATATCAGTGGGGAGATATTGTTTAATAGGGGAAGGAGCGGTCATTAGGCCGCCAGGCAAGATGTACAAAGGGTTGGTCTTAACAATACGACCATCCTTATACGCTGCTGATCAAACAAATCAGGACGTTCACGTTCTATCCTCTGCGGATAGCAGACTTCACCCACATAGGTCCAAATTGTATCGTTGAAGCGGCGCAAATCGGCAGCTGCGTTGAGATTGGTGAGGGAAGCATCATCGTGCGTCTGTCTACTTTTTCTATCTATGTCATGGACTGGGTCTGAATGCAGAGACAATCTTTAGGGGAAATTCGTTGTTATAAAAGACTTGGCGGTTATCCTTCCTAACACTGTCCTCCCAGAAGGGACAGTTGTGGCCTCCATGTCCGTCTGGGGCGGCAATCCAGGTTAGTTGCTTTTAGCTTCCCTCTAGATTCGGACTCGCTGACGTGTTCTAGGTCGCATGATTGACACTCTTCCTGAAACGTATCAAGAAACAATGGAGGCCAAGTGTAAAAGCTATTATCAACGGTTTCGCCCCGCTCATTAATGTGCCAAAACTCAAGCTGCCACGGCTTTCACTACTTTCACAAGTACAAACTTGTACAATCACTTGTACTGGTACGGTATCACAAGGATGTACAAATAGGATACCATGCATATATGCAATTGCTAATTATTAGTCATTATACACATAAAAGTCATCATCGCCCTTGGAGAAAATATCCCCTATGAGTCGTTTGGTGCGTGACCGTCGTAATGAACCGAGGGCTTAAGCTCAGTTCAGATGGTCATCCACAGATTTTGCAAATTATTTTCCATTCCTCGTAATGTCCATGCTGGTCGGTCGGCTTGACGACCCCATACTCCAAAGCGTATTCACGCTGCCCACACTCATCATCATTTTCTCCCTGCTCGAACTTCGCCTTCTGGGTATTCCCACTCCCGGCGGTGTGGTATATACGGCTTCTGATTTACCTTGAGCAAGACTTTCCATACGCACCGCTTCTCGTCGGTCATACTCTTTGAGGGCAGCTTGTGCAGCCGCTGGATTACTGTTGCCAACGACATAGATATGTTCGGTGGAGCATATAGTGGAATACAGTCGGCTCCAAGGTGATTTTCCATTGTCAGGGGTTTTTGTCATGGTATCCTGAACATTACTTGTATCGGCAGATTTGGATATCCCCATAAGCTTTAGGGTTGCTTCCATTCTATGTCTTTCTCGTTTGTCTTCTTCATCTTCTTCCGTAGGTTCAAGTTTGCGACCAGTAGTGGCTCCCTTTTCTTGTTGCAGGGGGGGTGAAGTTGAGCTGATAGCACGTGAAGCGAGCGTAAGTGGTCGCAAAGCTGGTCTGGGAGATCCGGGGCTCGTGACTCCACCAAAGCCGAAGGAGCGAAAATCAAGAGAGAAGCCTCGGCGAGCCTATCACAAATCAAGATGAGCAACGGCAAACTGGCGTGTAGGATGGTACGGTGTGCAAAACCCACCCTTTTTTCTTGCTTGGCTACCGTAGCCCTGGACGGTTCGACTGAGGTAGTTAGGGGCGAAGGCAATAGTACCTCTTCAACTACAGGTGTCTTCTCGGCCGCCCCAGAAAATGTTCTAGCCATTATCATACTTAACGGCCTGCCTCTCTTGTCCTTTGATGAAGCAGAGTCTTGAGAGCTAGCAGAGGCTTGTGAGGTCATTTCTGCATTAAAAGCTTGAGCAAAAGGGGCAGCATTATGTTTGAGAGGCGTTTGAATGGCAGAGACGTTTCGTGAACCAGCTGGGCCGGTTTTATAATCAACTGAAAGAATATGCTCAAACCCTTCTTGAGCAATGATGCGGTCAATTATCTTATTAATAGCCACTTTTATTAGTGTCTGTACATGTAGGGTGAATAGGGTCTCAATACCTTTGAACAATAAAGATTGAGTGCTTTGTTGGTGTCTTTAAGTTGCTTGATCTCATTCTCCAATGCTGAAACTCGTGATCAGCTTCAATATGATGGTGGCACAGAAGACTTCCGCACTCATACCCTCGGTGTTAATGTCTTTTTTCAGGTACCCCGGCTCTCTTTCTTCTTGAAAAATACCCAGTTCAGAGGCCAGATTTCGTCCATTAAGAGGCGAGTAACCATTATCACTGGCTATTTTGCCCCGTCTGCTTAACGGGCTTTCCAGAAGTAATCCTTCATTCAATGGCTCTGGTTCGTGCCTTTCATATCTGTCTTGCAATTGATCAGCATTTAAGAGACCATCTTTTTCTCTAATATCTCCATTGAGTGTTCTTTCCCTCAAAAATAACTCCCAGGCCTCGTTATCTTCCTGTAGAGCGTTATTCAAGTTTTTAAGTTCTTGTATATCTTGGGTGAGAGTGCTGTTTTTGGCCCGGAGGGTCGTACACGACAGTTTGAGGGAGGCAATTTCATCTTTCAATGATGATATAGTACCGTCTTCGCGTCGCTGTGCAGCTATAGCTGGTGCAACTGCAGTTTTATGAGGCGTTGATAGGAGTGAGTTGATGCGTGCCCGGAGATGCGCTTCCTGAGCTTGGAAGGCGCGTCGTTCGGCTTCAAAAGCCGTTTCCTATTTATCATCAGAAGAACGAGTGTAAGTTATCTATCGCTATAACCGAGGTTTTCGTTATATCCACTCGCCTGGTCAGCGTACCGCTTTTGAGCCTCCCTGATCTGCCTTTCAGTCTCTGACACTCTTTTACGCAGTCTGTCCAAGAGCGCATTGCGCTCTACGAGGTCAGCTTCCATACGGCCCTGCACCGAACGAGGAAATCAACATAAATCAGCACCACTGTTGTTCCTCTCAGCTATGCTGATTAACTTGCTTGTTCGTTAAGAGACTCATCGAATCGAGATTGTAAAGTCGCCATGGCTCTAGAGAGTTCGCCAATATCTCTTTCAAGCTTGTCTCTGTTATTTTCCAGCATCTCGATCTTCCCTACCATCTGCAAATCCAAACTAACCATCAGCGAGTTTCTTGGAACACGGTGTATGTTTAAAGGATCCACCTTGTCTTTCAAATCCCATTCGCCTCTGAGGGCTTGTACGAGATCATTTCTCGTGATCGCTCTCAACTGATCGTCGCTTTTGTCTCTTAGACTGTCCCACGCATTGTCCTCTGTTGTGAGGTTGGGCGCAATACGTGGGGTGATGGAGGGGATTCGCTTCCTGTGCGGTGGGAGTGGGCGAGAGAGAGCCATACGGGGAACGCCTGGGAAGAGAGGGAAGAGACGAGGGGGAAGAGGAGGAGTATAAAGGAGCAATGAACGAGAAAGCGAGAAACGCGCTCAGAGCTCACACACACACACAAACATACAAACGAAAGTCAAACAAGCTTGTATAATATGCATTTATACCCATTTATACCCACTTCTACATCTACTGATATTTCATACATCGCCATCCTCATTCACTAACCGCTCACTTTCGCAGAGGATCGTCCTTCTCATTCTTCGGAGTCCCACCAGGCGTGTCACCCGGGGTTTCCTCGCCTTGAATCCACTTGTCCAGGAAACCATGATCGCGAATCGCCACTCCCATAGCGACGCCTTCACCTGAATCCTGGTACTCTGGATTGTCCAGATCATGTTTCACCCATCGAAGGTCTGTACTATCCATCTCGTCCTCGGGTGGCGGAGGTGGTGTACTGTCAACGGGCGGTGAGGGTGGCGAGACCTTGACGCTAGGTGTGATTCGGGGCTTGCGCTTGTCTAGACCTCGTTTCAAAGCTTTACGACCACCGAACGACATGAAACATATGGAGATGATGACTGCGACATGGCCGTACCAATACATTCTGTTCCAAGCGCCGATGGAATCTTTGAAATTGAGCAAAAGGAAAGGCGCTACGAGGTAATTGAGCGTGGACTGCACCGAAATCCAGCCAATGAGGTCGTACACCCGCTTTGGAGGACCAGGTTGTGCGGTTTCGGAGGGAGGAAGGAAATATGGGCGGACATAACGACGGAATTGACGGCCAAGGGAGGTCACGAGGCCGCCCATAAAGAAGGCCACTGCATGATTAGCAAAGACCAGAATACCCAAAACTTACGGTAGTAGCCCGGACTGATGCCATGCTAAGTCGCTACTTATTAGTTGCAGCTCACTCACGCCAAGCAATCACCTACCCAGAATGCAGAGGTCAAGAAAGTTGCCATGCTTTCTTTGAACCCTGGTTTCTTTCCTTTCTTCGTAACTCGCTTGTAAACTACATCTCTAAGCCATACCTATAAAACAATGATAAATGAGCCACGTAACAAATGCAGGCAGATGACTTACGTTGGTGCGGCAGTTCCAGCTATCAAAGAGTATTTTGAAGCTCTCTGCGGTCTCAATTCCTTTGATATTGATATTACGAACCCTGTTCCATAAGGTTCTTCCAGTCTTGGGGTCATAACCATTGAAGCCAATGCCTGTGAGGATACAAGCACCCTATGATGAAATGAGCGGTGTTCAGCACTTCCGTCAATGTAGTAATCCCACCTCTGACAAGCTCCAAACTGCATAGTACTTTGTTCTGGCTAGCAGTCCTGCAAGCTGAACGAAACCGAATTTCCTTGTCCACCCCCAGCCAGTCCAGATGGGACTCAAGACATTCTCATAACTGTACTTATCGCCGTACAGGGCATAAACTCCCAGAAAGAACAAGCCGATCACGAGGTGAAGGTACGCCACTCTCTTACGGCCATATGGAATCCGGCGTTTGGTGGCTTTTGCCTGTTCTGGGGAGGAGCCAGCAGGTGGACTACTGTAGAGTCGTTTGTGAATCAGGGCGTCGTACGTGGCATAGTCGAAGGAGGGCCCGACAAGGACAGAAGGGAAGAAAAAACTATTCGAACGTTGGCTATTCAAAACAAAGAAACGTTTTACAAAATGGCTCACCAATAACCCAGGAAAGCGACCAAGCTGGGAATTTGTATAAGCCTCGTCGCCAATTGATTGGCATCAAGCTCCTGCGCTGTAAGTTTCCGTCCTCAAAATGCTCGAACGCACCTCTTCTTTTACTTTTCCATCATGTACATTCCATGCAAATGTGGAGAGCTTCATTACAAGCACCATTTGGCTGCCTGTGATTTCGATTGTGGAGGCAGGCAGTCCTAAAACAGATCGCTTTATGTGGCTACAC
>NC_009177.1:877500-945048 GCF_000149385.1 Cryptococcus deneoformans B-3501A
TAAGGGCGCGAGTGCTTTTTGCTGTGGGGACAGCCGCAAGGACTGGAAAGGGGTTGACTGGTCCAAACGATTCGCTTCGTTCCAGCACTGGCGAAGTATTCTCAGCCGCACCATATGGGTTGGCCCGATAGGTCGACTTCTTGCCGGTCGGAGTATTTGTTTGTACCATTTCAATCTGGGAGATGTCCAGAATAAAGCACCCGTCTAAACCAATGGTGGAACAGACAAGTTGTGCAGCGCGCGAGTAGACATGCTCCATTTTGTTGACCGTTTCCGCATCGGAAGTGGGCGAGGCGCTATCCATCTCCAAGCACTCACGAGTGAACTTTTCCATACTTGTTTGAATCTTGTCCCGAACTCGCAATTGAAGCTACCACGTTGTCAGATACGCCAGATATCAAGTTATAAAATGCTTACCTTATCTCGCCATAGTTCCATCTCTCTCATAGTAACGGCAGCAAATTCCTTAAGGATCAAACGTGACCGTGGGGGAAACTCTGTACGTGGCTTGTCATCCAAAATACACAATGCGCCAACGTTGAACCCATCCGCTGTTCGCAAAGGTGCGCCTGCATAGAAGCGGATGGAATTTGGTCCAACAACGTTGGGGTTATTTTCGAATCGCCAGTCCGACGACGTATCCAGTACGACAAAGGGTTCATCGGTTCTGATGGAATGGTCAACCAAATCTATACTTCTCCCATCTTCACCCACCTTGGTAAAATCGTATGAGCGCAGAAGCTAGATATTCTTCCCCCTTGCTCCACAGTGAAACCGCTTTGAGACTTGAACCATTGTGTATCACTGTCTATCAAGGTGATGAGAACAGCTTTGGGGTTAAAGACTAGTTTAGTCATATGTGCTATGCGGTTGAAGTTGATATCTGGAGCGCTATGCAGGATGCTAAATCTGTACAGAGCTCTTCGCCTCGCTGCTTCGTCAGGGGGTAAAGGAGCCGGCAGCCAGCCATACTGATCGTAGATACGATTGAGATCTGAAGGGGTAACCAAGGGCGGCAAAGGGTCTTTTTGTTGCCGTGGAGAAGGTTCGGGAACTACAGAGTTGGACCTGAGAGGTGTAGTCTTCCGCAGTTCCAAAGATGGGCCTGTGGGAGTGGGATCAGTCGCTGTGGATGAAGAATCAGTCTCTTGCGGAGAAACAGCAGCGACCGCAACGGCTCCAAAATAATCTGTTGACGATTCTGCTTCAGCAGTCTTCTCTAGAGGCGCAGAAGCGGAGGGAATGCGGCTATTAACTATGCCATGGCGTGCTCGCGGTGGAGACCTATCTTTACCTTTCGGCCTATGTGGGCCTTCAAGGGGTGTCGTCACGGGGCTTGCTTGAATAGTAGGTAATCGCAAGCTAGATGTGTATGGGTTCGCCGCACTCGATACGCTGTGGTGCAAAGGAAACCTTGACGATCCAGGGTCGGAGCGGGCACTATCCTTCTTTGTACTTGAGGAGTCGAAAGATACAACAGAAGCTAGTGGGTCAGTGAGTTCACGCTCAGGACTAGGCATAGACAAAGGCGCAAGATCATTGAGGATACTGGTTGACGCCATGCGTACTGTGGCGGCGGCTAGAGAATACGAAGGAAGAGAAAGCTTGTCGGTATTTAACGCCAGGCCACTTGGCTTACTACGGATATTCTCTAGTTCGTAAGCTTTCTTCCTTGCAGCAAGCGATGCCGCCATGGACATCTGCTTTCCACTCGCCGACGCGCTTGAGGTTGAGGGTGCTGAACTCGCGTTCGTGGATACCGAGTCTTTTGAACTTTTGGAACTATAATTCTCGGAGCTACTTCCGCTACGATTATGTGGGACAGTAGGCATTGAGTATTTGTGGTTGAGGGGAAGTGAAGAGTATTTTTGGCCGGGAGATGATCGGGCAGACTGGAATTCCGTAGGAGTCTCATTCGGTGTTGGAGGATTAGGGACCCTATTGGGATCAAACAAGCCGTGGGCATACGCTTGTGCAAAGGTCGACCAATTCATACTTGCAGGAGAAGGCTTGGAAGGCCCCGTGTGTGACTCTGCCGTCCCGGCCAGAGACTCTGACCGACCTATCAAATACGATTTTGGCTCTCCTGAAGTTGAGAGCGCCTCCATAGCATCGACCAATCCCTCATCCATCGTCATGGCATTGGTACAGAGGTCTCCAACCGGACTTGAACGTAAATGCTCATCTGCTTGTGGTGGAATGAGAGGCGGAAGATCAGGACTTGTCTCGTAGCTTCTTCCCAGGGGCCATTCATCGTTTCTTGATGGAGCCGTTTTGGGTCTTGCACGTTTTGAAGGTGCTCTGCCGACGCTTCCTAAAGGAGACGGTCCAGAACTCGTGCCCGAAGATACTGGGGAAAGATGCGAGTGGAGGGAAGGGCTAATTGAAGGTTCCGAAGTGCCATTAATATCCAAAAGATCCCCTTCCCCTGTGAGTGATTGCGGGGATAGAGAAAGGCCAGATACACGATGGCCCGAAAGGGTGATATGGTGAGATGAAGGGTCGCTGTGGAGGTGCTGAAGGAATGCAGCGGAAGAGGGGGGGACACGAGGGTTAGAGTTGGGCCGAGGAGATATCGGAGTGCGGGACATAATCTATAAAAGAGAAAAGACGATGAACAAGTGAACTGCGATTGATGACGCTGAAGATGTATGGCAGCGACTCACCAAAATGTGCGTCGGATAACTTCTGTTCGTTTGAGTGAATCAACCGGGCTCCCTTGCTCTCTCGCACACTCCCCACTCTGAGGGACCTTTCCTTTCCCCAGCTTTGCTGAACCCCTACAGAACTGTGCCAGCAGAGAATTAAGGGACGCAGAAGATGGGGGAAAGACGTAGAATTCCGGTGTCGAGAAGGGAAAAAAAGGAGTGGTTGTAGGCTGGAAAAGCTTGATGATCAAGCTGGTGGAGTAACCTGTTAAATTGCGGATATCGGCACCAGCAATGGAAAAGACTGGGAGTATTCCGTTCAGTGTGGGTGTCTTCTTTTCCAGAGAGATGGTGTATGGAACACTCTGAGCTCTGTTGCGAAGCGCTAGTCGATACGCCGAGTACCGAATAAACTGCAGACTCACTAGAGAAACAAGTGTGACATGTGCTGGAAATCCGAGTTGGAAACTGGAAATCCGCCTCTGCCCAAGTCTGGAATCATAAAAAGGGCCACAGCCGAACTTCCTCAGCTCCTGATCGCCTTAATTAAATCAAAAGAACACGCAGAATTTCTTTTGCTGACTATCCAATAATCATTACAACTTTCGGGCTTGCTGATTAGCGGGAGCAAATGGGCATTAGGCCCCCGGCAATAATTCATCAGGAGCCGAATTCCAGATCGATGGCCATCTCCAGTCCCCTTTTTAATGATTATATCCGGATCTCTTTGATAAATGCCCAAACAATCGTCATAGGTCAGGGTTCGATCGCCCTTGTTGTTCGTCCGTCGTCATACTACTCGTAACCCGTTCAGCCGCCACCCATCATTCTTACCCAGGCTGTGTGTCTGATTACATCATCACCTCTATTCTAATTAAGGAATGGTATCGGTTTTAACCTGGGTGTTGTGTCATCAGGTAAAATAATATCGCCGATTTTTCTAAAAATCGATTAAAAAATTCGATGCTTTTGGGTTATTTATTATTTATTTTTATGTTTTTAAGGGTAATAATTTGCTTGAGTTTTATTAACAAAGCAAAGTGTGCTTCCCAAACTTGGGCGTCATCATGGAGGCTTTTTTCCGTTCTGTTTTGTCCTGTCAAACAAGCTTATAGGGTTCTTTATGTTGAAACGGTGAATAGAATGGTCAATTTATGGATTAAATATTTATTTGTACTATCAAATCTTCCTTTTCTGATTTACTTGCATACCAGTACAGATAATGTATGTTTTTTTTTCGATTTGTAGGGGATGGGCGGGCAGGAAGAATACCCGCAACATGGCAGGCACGGCGGACGAACAACGCTAGAACGCAACGGTTGTCGCGTGTAGGACGTAGATGTTTTATGTTTGACGTCGGTTGCTCTATTATTTCTGTTTATTTTTCAGTTGCCAGCGTTGCCGTAGAGCATTTCAGCCCATTGGATCATCCTGTATCTCCCTCTTCTGATCGGAAGACCCGTGTAGGCATTCTGCAATGGAAGACAGACTCCACTCTCTTAGCAAGGTGAGCGATATTTACGGCTTTTACCATTAGCCTCGCGAACTCAAAGTTCACCAGGGAGTGTTTGTGATACCTTTCGAACCTGCTGGTGCGTGGAAATTGCGTTAACTCATATACGGTCCCGTTGGAGCTGGCGCTGAGTTTGATTGACTAAGGACAGCCCTTAACGAGGAGGATCGGGAGGACACTCACTCATCCACGCGGGATACGCTGGATCGACTTTATGAAACAACTCTTCAGATCTATGAGGATGCAGGGGCCGTAGGTGCTAAACCTCCTAACGTAGAACCTTGCTGACCATGAGTGTAGGAATATGAACAAGAAAAAACGAATGAGCAGTTGGACGATATTGCAGATTGGCTGGAGCGGTATAAAGCTACAGCTTTTTTGCAACTCCCTCAAAGAACCAACAGGCTTCCTGTCGCTATTCTTCAGAGTGAGTATATTATTAGGGGACTTCAGAATTTTCTAAGATCTCAAATTAGATGCGTCTTCCTCACTACCCGATCGTATAACTTCTCTGGATGCGACGTCTTACACACTGCTTGGAAGAGATGCACCGGATGTGGCCGCAGCCCTGCGATCAATTGCAATTGGCTTCACTGGAGATACTTTGGGGTCAGGTAGAAAGTCAAGTCAAGCAAGCATAGATGAGGTCGAGAACTGGTGGCAGGCGAATGGAAAGGGTAAGTCCCCTTACTCCTTCTCGCAACGTTCGACTGAAGTTGAAATGGTAAAGGATTGCCTCTCATGTTATATATTCAAGACGCACAAACAATACCGGCATCTGTGCTGTCAGAAATTACTTATATACTTGCGTAAGATTCTACTAGCCGACCAGTGTACGAAACCAAGGTTGATGGATTTAGCAGTCTTCACGCTGGGCTTCCAATAAGGCTCCTACTGTCCGTCCCGTCAGCTGCAGTCTTCTTATCATCGTGGGGTCACATTGAGCCAAGCTCCGTTGATGTGTCCATCTTAAGATCAGGCCGCTCCCGAAGAGGAGCGGGAGGGATCGACGCTATAATACGGGTAGGTGAATGGTGCAAGTCTCAATAAAATCTTTGGGTGTCTGAACTTGGATTGCAATTAGAGTTCCTCTGAAGCCCCATTCAAAATCAGCGACGACTTGGCCGAAGAGCTAAGATCTAATGAGACACTCCTTGGTGGAGGGATAGCGGCTGCGATGAAAACGCTGAAGGTATCACCCCCTGTTATCTTCTAATGGCCACCGGTGCTGATCCCCCCTACGAATGCAGTGGTTGCTGCTACATCATTCTCTCAGCTCTCCCCTGGCGTTACTGGTCGAGAAAACGAAAAATTCTGAGCAAGAACGAGTAATGCAATCGTTGTTGAACGCCGTGAAATCAAGTCCGGTAAATCCCTCGATACCCCGGAGAGATTTGTTTGAATTGAACCCTCATCCTGACATGTTTTCTGTGAGTTCTGACAGCGGTGTTGGCAACCATCAGGATGCAGACTCAACGATATGCAGGTTCTCAACCCTGCCCCACGCACATCCATCCTCCACTCCCTCTCAGATCCCCAGGATATTCTACCTTTCTTCGCTGCGTCGGCACCTGAGAAACCGTCTCCAAACCACCATAAGTCCGCCAAACGGAAAGCGGTATCCGCTAGTATGGATAACGAAAAAAGAAGAAAGACGGGAGAGCTTGAAAAGCTGAAGATAAACGAGGAAGACCAGGTTCTAGAACTAAAGAGACTTCAAACGTTGTTTGAGCTCTGGAAAAGTGCAGGGAAGACAGTTAACTTGTGGGACTGGCTAGACAGCTTTCAAGGGGAGGACGAGAGGGGGAGTGAAGAGAACAAAGAAGCAAATAGTGCCCAAGTCGGATCTGAACAGACGGACAAGGATGAAAACATAGATAAGGAGTCGCGTAATGAAGCACCCAAAAGAGCTGCGCAGGAAGAGAATAGATTGCATGCGACTTTTATCAGGTTCGTGGAAGAAGCGAGGATGCTTGGTCTTATCAGAGCCCGAGGAAAGGGAAGAAAGGCAGACGAAGTTATCAAGAGTGTTGGCTTGGTGTAAAGGACGTTTTTGTACTTGTTTGTACAGTCGTAGTACGTATACAGTAGATGCATTTATTATTAGCCCGTGCATATGAGGTGGTGGTATTAGCTAGGCGGGCCTAATATAATAAAGGCTGCTTACGTGTTACTGGAATTGAACAACAACAACAGGCACATACATGGTGGTGGCTAGGCGGCTGGGAGTTTCGGGATGTGCCGCCGCCTTTGCGCAGCCGGCGTGCTGCAGTCCGGCCGCCTCGCTGGCTCTTCGAATGACTGCCGCGGCTGTCGACTGACAACGTCGGCCAGCAGTGCACTTCTACCTCGCAACTTCCATTTCTGTCTTCTCTCAGACGCCACGCTCCCCATTGAAGATTATTGACAGCCCCTGCTACTCAGAATGAAGGGTTTTACAAAGGCTTTACAGAGGTATGTCCATGTCCCTTCCAAGCATCGTCGGGCATGCGGTATGTACGGTTCTTGGCATGCTGATGTGTGATTGTGCAACCTAGGACACCTCATAACCTCACCACCAGGATTGGACTGGCGAAGAGTAAGACTGGAACTCTAAGACATTATAGTTGGACTGTGAAATCGATACTGACCGCTGTGAATAATCTCAGAGTCCACCGATCCCGAATTCAACGACTAGTGGGTTTGCTTTCTTATCATTGCGTGTTGCTATGAGCAAGTTTTAACTGACCATGGTCTGCCTCACAGTGAGCGTAAATTTGCCGCTGTCGAGGCTGCTTGTCAGAAGATGCACAAAGACTCCGTGGTCTTTCGTGACTCTGTCTCTAGTGAGCCTTCCATGTTTCCATTCCCCATCACGACTTGTATGGCTAATACGACTTTCTAGATCTCCTGGCTTCCGGTTCGAGTTTCTCTGGATCTCTTGCGACCCTTTTCTCCCCAATGGGAGCCGAGTATAATCTCGCTGCCAAACATCCACAGGCAGAGACCACCGTGCAGAACATCACTATCTACCAAACGTTGATGGAAGAAGTGCGCGAGACCCTTTTGCCTGAGCTCGAACTTATCGAGTCGCGAATTGTTGGTCCTTGCAAGGAGCTTGTGGAAATCTGCAAGAAGATCCGCAAGACCATCAGTAAGCGAGAGCACAAACTTATTGATTATGATCGACACAACAACAGTCTTAACAAGCTTCGGGAAAAGAAGGAAAAGAGCCTGAGTGATGAGAAAAACCTTTTCAAGGTCGAACAGGACTTTGAGCTTGCGTCGGGCGAGTATGAGCATTACAACAACTTGCTCAAGAGTGAGCTTCCTCATTTCCTCGGCATGGCGACGCGATTCATCGATCCCCTTTTCCATTCCTTTTACTACATGCAGTACGTTTGCACTTCGGCTGGCGCGACGAGTGCTGACACATTATAGACTTAACGTGTATTACATTATGATGGAAAAGCTGCAATCTTTTGCCGATGGGAAATATGATCTCACCAGGAAGGATATTGAGGATATCTACCTCGAGCAGAGGGGTGATGCGGCGGAAAGGATTGAAGAGTTGCAGATCACCAAAAGGATCATTTCCACAGGTGTGTACTTGAGCATCCTGTAATATCCGTCTGCTTAATTAATTGTACGTAGCCAAGTTGCTTCAACAGCGCCGAAGCGCATCTGGTAGCAGCACCCCAGGTCGTGCCAATTCATTCGCTTCTCGCACTACCTCCCATACGCTTGGTCGCAAAACCTCAACCGATTCATATGGCTCCTACAGCGCGGCGGAGAAGAAAACATTCTCACCTCCACCTCCTCAGTCGCATGCTGTGTCTGCCCCACCTCCCTATACTGCCCCTGCCGCCGGTGTTGCTACCACCGGTACAGTCGGCAAGAAAGCTCCCCCTCCTCCACCACCTATGAAGCCCAAGGCAAGCTACAACAACGTCAAGTATGCCACTGCCATCTTTGATTACGAGGCACAGGCGGAAGGTGACTTGTCTTTCCGCGCGGGCGATAGGATTGAAATCGTTGAGCAGACAGAAAGTGCCGAGGATTGGTGGACCGGGAGATTGAATGGAGTCACGGGCGTGTTCCCTGGAAACTATACACAGGTAGAATAATGGCATTTCGGTATTTTAAAGATGGATCCAGTTGTACTTGCCGTCTGTTTTCAAAGGCGTGGATGCTACTTCCTGGATTATAGTGAATTGGAGCGCTTACAATTTTATAAGTAATGCATATTTGTGGCTATTATCACAGAAGTTTTGTTTGAAGGTGACAGGACAATCGCATCGTGTGTACATGAAAAGAGAACGAGGGGAAACAGGAAGTTGAGTGATGGCACAACAATTAGAGGCTCGGAGTGCGCAAACTGTCTTACAGTCATCATTCCGGTAGACATGATTTAGATGATTAGCTGTGAGGTGTAAGCGCAAGCCAGAGGTGACCACCAGCATCACAGAGAGTGAAAATGGAACACAGTATGCACTGCCCTACGACGGACTCAGGTCCGGCGCCACTCACAACAACAGCGATGCGTGAACAACAACCCGAGGAGAAAGCGAATTGCATGAAGGTACAATGCAAATCATGGAAGTAAATTATCCCCCCGAGGAGTACATTGGGGTTTTCCGTAGTGCTGAATTGTCTATTCATGCATGTGCAGATGACATATGGTGGATGTGCAGTAGTACGATAACTTGGTACCCCAATATTACAGTCCGCGAGCAGAATGAGGGTCCCCGGGAAATGGATTGACGCTCGTCGGCAGCCGCGGGCCACTCACTTATGGACTTGTTTCTGCATGTCTGTCTATTCTTCCATGGTCTATTTCTTCATAACGCACCAGGTCCATTCTCTGCCGTCACCCTCCCTCAACCATCCTTCTAACCCTATCGCCTCAATACTCCTGCTTCACTGGCCTCTCCGAAATTGCCATAGCACCTATCGCGTCCTCCTCAACCATGTCCTCCACATCTCCTACAGCATCCTTCCGCCCTAATCAAAGGTCATCTCAGTCCTATCATCCCCAAATTTCGACTTCCACAGCGTCATCTACAGCTTCTCAAGCGTTCTCCGACCGTGCTCCCGTTTCTATTGCCCGTCGCCCATCACGCGCGACACATCCGCCAATGGCTCCTCCAAGGCCGCTGACTCATGACGAAGCTCTCGAAGCACTCCGAGCTTTTCTGAAAGAACGCTCTAGCTATGATGTCTTCCCAGTCAGCTTCAGGCTGATAGTTCTTGACACGCAACTAAAGGTGAAGAAGGCACTGGATGTGATGCTATTGTACGGTAAGTAATGTGCGTTTCCGCCCCAATTTGCGGGCGTAGTTGATGGGTTATTATAGGGGTAGTCTCTGCACCTTTATGGAACACATCGTCAGCTCAGTTTGCTGGTGAGTCTATGACGTATTGAAAAGTAAATATGCTGAATAGCCCACCAAAGGGATGTTTACGGTTCAAGATGTCATCCATCTGATCCAATATTATTACCATACTTCAAGTTGGGAAGGTGCCACAGCAGATGTAGAGCAGTTCAGATTGCAGAGTATCAGAGGTCCGTTTTCGTTTTCAATGACAGATGACTGTATTAATTCATCATAGACATTGAGAAGGTCCTTCACGTTCCGCCGCCACCACTCCTCTATGTACATCCTCTACGCCCATTATATGACGCCTGTCGGTATCTTATTCGCACGCATGCTCGGCGTCTTCCGCTCATTGACAAGGATCCACAAACCAACGGGGAGGTTGTGATCAGTGTCTTAACCCAGTACAGAGTACTGAAATTCATTGCCATGAATGTGAGAGACTTCCCACGATTTTTCCAGGGCGGGGCTAACTGAACCAGTGCCGAGATATTACACAATACCTTACGGCTTCTGTCCAAGAACTCGGCATCGGAACTTATGTGTCGCCTAATCCTGATCCTTCAAACACCAATAAGTTTTGGCCGATAGCTGCGGCCACAATGAAAACGACAGTGTTTGATGTGGTGCATATGTTCTCGGAGCAGGGAATCAGTGCTGTGCCAATTGTCGATGACCAGGGCAAAGTACTCAATCTGTATGAAACTGTAGATGTGATTGTGAGTACGAGGTGCTCTTCGTGTATCATACTTGGGCTGACGCAAGGATCAGACGCTGGTGCGGAATGGCGCATATACTTCGCTTGATTTGACCATCGCACAAGCTCTGAAACAACGGGCTGTTGACTTTGCTGGTGTGGTCACTTGTTCGCCAAAAGATTCCCTTAGCGCGATATTTAGTTTGATCAAGATTAGGCGAGTGCATAGGTTGGTAGTCGTTGCAGGACAGGATGACGAACAACCAGGAAGGCTGGTGGGTGTGATCAGCTTGAGTGATATAATGCGCGCATTAATCGTAAGTACCTCAATATTATCGACTTAAGATACGGGCTGAAAGATCTTTAGGGAAACGATATTCCTCTCGGAGGCGCTGGTGTGGGGGCCATGGGTGTGGATCGGGCGTTAAGAGAAGAAGGAGAAGAGGGCGTTTTTGCCAGGTCTGAAGGGAGCAAAAGTGCGGGCACGAGCACGGAGGGACAAAGTACAGAGTAGCAATCCAAATGACAATGTGGGGTTACTTGTAGCAGTGTGTAGTATATGATTTTATCATGTAAGAATGTAAAACTGTTTTCGGGTGTAAAAGTGCTTATCTTTATCTGCATGTTGCACAGACTCCAAGTTTCGCTTTTTGCTACCGAGATAAAGGTCGGTGCCGTATACTACATAGGCACTGGAACGCCTACTCAACTGCGGCATACATAATGTGATGGCCAACTAATGTGGTAATGTGGGTAGGACGAAGTGATAAGAGCATTCTGCTCGTAGCTGGCTCATACATATGTCCATGGACACTCTCAACTGCATGACGCTTGTTGCCGGCTGGCTAGGCTCTACACAACAACTGGCCGACCGGCAAATGGGTGGGTCGGAGGCCGGTGTCGGCCGGGGGCTGGGGGGGGACCTAACCAATTATTGGTAAGGTAGGGCGGGGAACTTTAATTAGCTTAACTGTTAGGGGTAGACAAAATGCAGCTCATTTTTATTTTTATTTCTGTTAGGGAAGCAAAGAGAGACCTGATTTCAGGGTGGGGACTCAGGGAATGACGACAGTGGGTCCAGAACAAGTCGGTGGGGGTCAGTGAATTTGTCGAGTGACCTTAATAGAGACGCGACTGATTTTGACAATGTAGCAATACTTTGACATGTGTTGCTTTTTGAATACCTAATCTTTTATAACATCCAGCATCCCAGCCAACGTCCGAGTCTCAAGAGCAAAATATTGAGTATGCTAAGACGGTCAGCAGAGTATAAACCACAGCATAGGCAGGAAAGCTCTATCAAATGGTAGTGGCCCTCCTCGTTCATAAGCAGCTCCTCAAGGCTGGCATGTTCAGTTAGTATCATATGGTCTCAGAACACCTTCTTGTTAGTCAGTTGTGCCCAGAAGTATGGTCAGAATTTGAGGTAAGAATAGTGAGGGTTGATATGTGTAATTAAGAGCACATTAAAAAAAGACGCACTGAAACGCTTTGAAATCATGCATTCTGAAGCACGAAGAGCGAGTTTGAATTGTCAAATGAATTAAACAACCTCTGGAGGTCGTTTAATTCGAACGGCTTTTTTCAAGTTATTTCAAGAGGAATTTCCTTTCATGGTAAATCCGACTCGGACTTCTGCCAATTCAATTCCAGGGTTTTTACGCCACAAAGGGTTCAGGAATGTCATTTTCCCTGAGGGAATTGGCAGCTCGTTCATCAATTCAGAATTATCATCGAAATAGCATGCATTTTGTCTACCCCTGTTATTTATTAATTCAAATCCAGAATCCAGATTCGCTATATGGACCCTGAAAATATACGCCGATCGCAGTTCGGTAGCCGCTGTTGTTTGGTTCATTTTGCAGCACGCACTTGGATTGAAACCAGTTAGCTAGCTCTTTATGGATAGGTGACTATAGATTCTCCCCTTCGGACATCGTGTATCCATTGTCCTACTATGCCACTGAGAGCGAGACATTGTTATTGACTGATGATTCAATAAAGCGATGTGACGCCTCGAGAAGCGGGCCACCATCTGATCAAATGAAGGCCTGACTGTGCGTTATGACTCCGCGTGGCGAGTGGCGCTTTGTTGCGAACAATTGTTGGAATGTATATAACGATCGTCGATGTGATCTCTGGGTGGTGATGTATGCCCCTCGAATGAGCGGGTCAGAAAAAATACGCATTCGACGGAATGACAGAGACAGGAAGAACGACAAGATCTGCCAAAAATCCAGGCCGACCGGTGATTTTCTGTTGATTGTATGTTTTTGCATTTGCGTTTGCACCATCGCTTTTCTTTTCTTTACCTATACGCTCCTCCTGCAGTTCTATAATATAAGAGCCACTCGGCTGCTCTCTTGCGCCTTACACTCCTTTACAAAAACAGCAGCGGGCGACGCCTTCTTGAAAACGAAACGTCTCGAGCAAGACAAGTCGCACTAGTTAGGTCAGGGGTCGATCATCCCAGCGCGCATCAGCAGTATAGGATCGACGCGTCGCGCTAGGGGAGACGGCACTGCGCTAGGTGCGATGAGATTTACTTGGCTTCTCGTGGTGGCAGTGGGCATTGTTCTATCCCTTGCAGACTCAGCCTACTGTCACGCACATGGATCCGGACACTTCCCCAAGGCCAGCAGGCAGAGACATCACCTCCAGCCACGTCCCCTGCTATCTCCAGAGCAGAGGCACGACCATGCCACCCTCCTGCTGCCCAGGTCCAACTCCACAGCTATCTCCAGTAATGCCACAAACGCTGTAGAGGCATCCGCCGAGCCCTCTCTACCTACACGCCCATCTACAGTCCTCACCGCCCCTCCTTCTCCCGTGCCTACCCCGCTGGATCTCTCAATATCCACCTCCCTCTCTTCCTCCTGTATGCTATATCTCGCATCTCTTGTTTCTTCGGAAACGTTCCTGTACTGTCTTCCATTTTCCTTGCTTCTTACCACCTCAACCGCTTATTCCTCCATTGTGGCCAAAGCTTTGGCCTCTGGCAACTACACAACACTCAATGACCTCGTCGCCTATACGTCTTCCCCACAGCCCAGCATTGATCAATGTGTGACCTTCATGTCTGGCGTCATGACGGCTCTCACAAGCAAATCTAATTGTGCAAGCGACATATCGAAAAATGTTCCTGTTGCCATCAAAACAAAATGGGGTGTAGGGAACTATCAAGTGATGAGAGAAGCCGAAAGTTTGGTCAACGAAGATACTGGAGTTTTTTGTTACATTGAGGCAGTAGCGAGTGAAAGGCCAGATGATCTGTATCTTTGGGGATTGCCAGGCGGTATATCGTAGGTACTTCTCTTCCTGATGCTAGGACAAACTGACACTAGGGCAGTCTTCCGTCGTCTTCAAGGCCTAGTTGCACGGATTGTTCTGCTTCTTTGCTCAATACCTATGAGTCATACCTTTCTAACACAACAACGCTCAATTCGACGGTTATCAATGCTGCTGTGAAAAGAATCAATGAGGCGTGTGGATCGAGTTTTGTGAATTTTGGGAAAGATACACAAGCAAGCGGCGATTCAAGTTGCGTTGCTGTCAAGTTTATTGCTGGTTTGAAAGGGGCTGTCGCATTTGCAAGCATCGTGGCGTGGATGTTGATTGTATATATTGATTTGAATTAGGAAGGGGTGAGCGACACTTTTGGGACTTTTGGACAATTCTGTTACTGTGTTGGAATACCTTGCATATATTTATACATCAAATACATGGAGTTGAGTTTATGAACAGAAGGACATGATGCACTGTGGCGTAACGGTCGTGTACTGCCTAAATGATGCTTGACCTTATATTTTTCTGTCCAAGATTGACCATGTTATTTAGATTAAGCTAAATGATGATGATGGGATAAGAGCGGCGGACTTTTTTTGTTGACACAAAAAGCTTCCGACAAAAAAGGAAAAGTATCGACGAGGAGTGCTGGCTGTTTCAGTCACAATGTATTTCAACATGTAAGCAGCAAAGGAGCGGATGCTCAACTTCATACGGAGTCTACAGCTATTCATCAGGTCGCAAATGACATCTCAGAGACCCATCGTAGCCGTTATAGGCACTACTGGCGTCGGTAAATCTCAATTGGCCGTGTCCCTCGCCCAATCTTTCAGCCTTTCTCGAGCACCACGGTTGGGCATGAACAACAATGAAAACAAAACACACCCCGCAGTTGTGCTTTCTGCCGACTCTATGCAGCTTTACACTGGTCTAGATGTGATCACCAACAAGGTGACAGTTGAGGAAATGGGTGGGATTGAACATTGGGGACTGAATATGGTTACGCCAGGTGAGGATACGAGCTGGGAAGTAGGGAAGTGGTGTAACGAAGCAAATGCAAAGGTGAGTCATCGCCTTCTAACCTACGGAAGGCTTATGCTTTCAAGTAGATTACAACACTGCCAGTTGATGTCTTGCCAATAATTTGTGGCGGGACGCATTATTTCATCCAGCACTTCCTTTTTCCCCCACCCGAGTTATCTTTTGTTCGCGATGGCGAGATCAAAAGCCAAGCAAAAGATCCTATGTCTGTCAGATGGACACCTCCAGGGCCTAGACCGCCCATTCCAGAAAACCTGTCACCAGAGCTGTTAGCTCTCTTGGATACCTTTTGGCTTACAGAGCCTACATGGCCTAGTACTTCCGGATCTTCAGTAACGGAAAGAAATCCCGGACCATCAAAGTCCAGTAGACCTACAACAAGAGAGGATGAACATCTTCTTGCGTTGCATCGTCTATTGGAAACTATCGATCCAAAGGAATCTCAAAGATGGCATTGGCGAGATGGGAGGAAGGTCAGAAGGAGCTTGGAAAGATGGTGGGAAAGGGGAGGCACCGTGGATAGCGTCCCTTCATCGAATGGCCTAGAGGAGCCGAAGGGAAGGGAGGCGAGGTTTAGGACACTGATTTTCTGGGTGTACGAGCCCATGGAGACTTTGAGACCGAGGTTAGATAGAAGAGTGGACAAAATGCTCGAAGTATGTTTTGTTTCATCCGCTCATCGTAAATGCGGTGCTGATTATGTGACAGAATGGGTTGCTCGATGAGATATCGGAACTAAGAGAAATAGCCCAGAGAATATATGGAAGCACAGATGCCACAGACCATACCGAGGGCATATTCCAAGCGATAGGTGAGGGCCAGTTACTTTTTTGCTCTATGGCAGCTGATTCAGGTCCTCTCTTTAGGCTACAAAGAATTTGCATCTCTCCCTTTGCCCTCTCCCAATCCTCAATCTCATCCGCTCTTCCCCACCATGGTTGATCGAACTAAGGTTTCCACCCAACAATATGCCAAATCTCAACTTAAGTGGATAAAGAAGCAGTTCTTGCCAGCGGTGCGGGAAGCCCGCTCATTGGGGGGCGAAGTTGAAGTATATGTTGTTCCTGGGGGGGAAACAGGAGTCCCACTGGCAACCGAAATCTTGCATAAATTCTTGAAACGAGAGAAAGTACCGTCAAATTTGGAGGTGGGCCATGTGAACGCAAAAGAGCTGTTGCATTCTTTGGAGGAAAATGGCATTGTACCGAATACTGCAGAGTGAGTCGCTCACCGATCATGGTCTTCTCGTGCTTACGTTGGGTTAGTCGGCAAAGTATAAACGCTCGTAAAATATGCGAAGTATGTTCAACTCCCAATAATCCATGTTCAGTACTTTTGAGAGAATGGGACCAGCATACTAAGACAAGAGCGCACAAGCAGTAGGTTTTATGCCCCCTTCTGATACCTTCTAACATCTCTCTAGTAACGCCAACCCTATCAAAATGGATAAAGCCGAATGGATAGCCAGGCAAAAAGCTATGGGGGAAGAGAGGAAGACCGAAAGGCAAAGGCTAAAGCAAGAATCGATGGCAGTAGGACTAGACCAAAAAGCAGATTGATTTCCGATTACGTGGTGGATATGAATGCTGGTCGAATATCGGGTTATCAACTGCAACAAGGCAAAAAACGCCTGAGACGAACTCCATCCTTTCATGGCAGCTGATCCATGAGACAAGAACTACTACTTGTCCCATTACAAAGCGTACTAAACAAGCTGTTGTTCGAGTGCGGCTAACTCTTCCGCGGTCATCAGCCAATCTTCATCAATCTGAGATGGGTCTACCATTAGCCGTAATACCATGCTAGATAGGGCGATCAATCCTTCTGCTCACCTCCAATTCAACCTCTGTTGGGTTAGTTTCTGAGTCGCAAGGAACGACCTCATCCTCTGGATCAAGCCAGTTACTTTCATCTGAAACGAAAGGCAATGCACCGCCTGTGCGCGCTAGCCTCTGGCAAGAATAACATAAAGATTGGCCATTGCTCCGCCAAACGAGACAATTAAACTTACGTCGGCCGCCTCATTCCCTTCTACTCCGCTGTGCGCAGGCACGTACTTGAATTTGACTCTCCCGGCTGCTCCTCTTCGCCTGAGAAGAACTAGGAGATGTTTGATCAAATCTGTATTGATGACTTCTTGTTTATAACTGTTCCTAAAGTTGTTATTCATCCATTTTGGAAGCCAAATGGTCATACCTGAATGTGTGAACGCGTAAGGGCATGAGCTATAGCAATGGTTGAATGGAATAAACCAACAGGAGATGGTGTATTGGGAATCACATCGTATTTCAAGTGGGATATCGGGAAAAGGGCATCTTTCAATGGCTCGTATCACAGCCTACCAACGAGAGAGATCTCTGGTTAGCAAAGGGCGCGGAGCAAGCAAGGATAGGCTCACGAGCAATTCTCCTCGGTTGTTAGTTTGTGGCTCTCCTGGGACTCTCTCCGCCCAGTTTCTACCGAAATCAGAATTGTCGTTTCGGAGCTTGCAGTACACCTACTGTTTAGACGCTTCTCCTCGACTGCCCCACCAAACCCCAGCTCCTGCTCTTGAGCCTACTTGTCCATTTCCTTTGGCGGAGCCATCTGTATAGACAACAAGATAATGTGGAACAGACTTAGTAAAACTAAAACCCTGTTGAGCTATCTTTTGTAATTTCGGTGGTAAAGATGCAGGTGAGGCCACTGTTGCCGGGGAAGTGGCTTGAAAATGGGTATCAACGGGTGGCGCTTTGCTGTCTTCCATTTCAGCTCGTTTCCTTTTACCAATTGGAGGCGGTTGGGAAGGAAGAGCATCTCCGGCAGCAGTGACAAAATCTTTTGCTTCTTGCTCAGTGGCAAACTTTTTGTATTTGGCACTATAAAGGCTTAGCGAACAATCTATATCTGCAAAACACACGAGAAGTTAAAGTCTCACCTCGGAAACCCCTTGACTTGCTCCTCCGCCGCAGGCCATGTCTTGTAGACCCCCGGATGTCTGCCTGTCGCAACGGCATAGAATCCTGGCTTAGGAGCCCTGTGACTCTCTCAGAGTCTGCAACATTTGAAGCCAATAAGACTTACATATCTGCGACGATTTTAGGGCGTGGCTGCTGGGGAGTTACGATTGTCGGTCTCCCAGAAACAGTGATACGAAGCGCTGAAAGTGTGCTCCAAATGCCTGGAGAGAGACGGGGAGGCCGTCTTGCAGGCAGCACTAGGCGTGAGAATCGAGGAGACACTTTGAGTGGAGGTAGAGTCAGGGAAAGCACTGGATGATCTGTGAGTGTGAGACGGGTTTCCTGACAGGGGTAAGATGTAGATGATTCATGATAGTTTGTGGGTAACGGCTTGACTGGAAACTTGCGGCGAATTGTCGCTTCGTTCGTCGTTGCAGTGCAAAAACAATAATTGATATTTAACAGTCAGTGGGTGTTAATTTTTGGATGGGGCACTTCTCCGTTCTCCAAATTGGCAAACGAACGAGCAGTACGAGATGTAGAGCTGAGTAACCAATAACGCCCCCAAGCCCCAACACCACGGCCTTAACATGTCTCGTTACATTGGATCAATCGACTCCAGCACGACGTCCTTCTAATCTGTATTCTGTATTATCATCCAATGTACATTTCATCTGCGCTGGTTGCAAGCAGTACAGTGCTAACTTAAATAAACAGGTGTATTCTGATCTCAAGCTTCAGACATAAAGGATTAAGCCGCCTATGACCCTATTACTTCAGATTATTTGTATCGACATAAAGAAACAAGATTTGTATGATTAGGAATGACACGTCAAGATCCTTTGATGGTTGCAGAGAAAAAAGAGGAAATAATGTTAAGGGTTTCTATGGGGAAATGAAAGTCGCTTCGTTGAAGACAAACCCCTTGACGGGGATGACTTCTTCATCAAGGTTGACTTCAAGTGTAGCGGGGTTGTGGTACTGAAAAAAAAATCAGCCGGCGTTTCATGAGCATATGGGCGGTATCTACCTGATAGATGTAGGCGTTTGTCCCAGTCACAGCCGTTAAGCCCTTCTTAATGACGTATGGAATCTCGGCCAAAACGTCGACCTTTTCAATCAGACCCCCTTCGCCGGGTACTTTGCCCGCTTTCTCAATGACGAGGGTGGCACCAGCTTTCCCTTGGCCGTCCCTTCGGTCGCCCTGCCATTTGAACTCAAGGCCGCTAGGTACGGAGTAGCCAGTTTCAGAGTCGTGGACTGGGTTCAAGTGAGTGGCGGAAGAGATATCCTGAGAAGGAGCAGGATAGGTAGAGTCAGACGGAGGGGCATGAGTCTGGCCGGTGATAAGGAACGGGACGGGAGCAGTCTTGCTGCAGTAGATGGCACCGATATTGACCTTGGTTCGACCAGACTTTGCGCCTTTGGGTCCGAAGTCATCCTTGAACCCACGTCAGCATTTTTCCACATGGTCACACGATAGACAGAGACGGCAGCTACATACAGTGGTCTCGAACTCCATTTGGAAGGCCCTCACACTCCCGAGTTTCTCCTCATCTTGCCCAGGAGCAGTGGAGAAAAAGCAAAAGTTCCATCGAGAGGCAACCAGGTTTGGCCTCATACCTTGAATGGCATGTATAAATATACCCTCACCCTTGGCGTCAACAGCTTGTCCGTTGATGACGAGGGTACCAGAGCTATGAATGAAGGGATGGAATCGGTGAACAACATAACCTTCCCTCTTAGCTCTGTCCTTGCCGAACGCAGAGATACCGCCATCAGGACCAGATCCAAGCTTGAACCCAGGAGTATCAGCAGGCCTGGTATACTCGACAGTGATCTGAACGTCCTTCTCAAGGGAAGCAGTAATGTTGTACGTCTCTCCCTCGGTGGGTGATCCAGAGTGTCTGATTTCCTACGTAGTCAAAGATCCTATTGTCAGTGGGAGCTGGTGCTGAGTGAAAGAGAAGACCAGCTCACGAAAAGATCAGACTTGCAGCTCTGCTTGTCGAACTTGGCGTTTGAGGCATGGACAGATTTCCAAACCGCCTTTTTAGTAGTAGGATTGTAATGCTTGAAGGTCATTTGGGTGGTCGCCGGGATGAGGAAAATGCTGAAGAACCCCCCACAAACAAGTAAGCACATCGGTATAAGTTCAAGAGATGCTTAGTAGATATGCAGGAGTTACGAACCCGAGGTAAGACCAGATGACTTGCACCATCAAAAGACTGCCATCTTCAAGGACACTGTACCAGACATTGGTTTCGGTCTGGAAACCCTGATTGCTAGCGTTCAACCACTATATACTCCAAAGTCAGTGGCCTTGCTATAAACGGATGGACAGAGAAACCTACCGCAGTGTCAGACTCGGTTAGCTCACCGAAGCCAGAGTTGTAGGAGGTAGCGGGCCAAAAGTTGGTAACGCCGGCGGGCGAGTTTGAGCTAGACTTGTTTGATCTGACGGCAAGTTAATGTTGAGTTGGAGAGGATGAAAGAGTTCTTACCCGAACCAGGACATGATTGTGGAAATATGGGGAAATAGATGTAAAAGATGAAGAACGAGAGAAGATGAATAATTAAGAAAGATCAAGGAATCATCCGCGACAACAATCTGCTCATCGGAAAGCTCCACGCGGCTTGCTCGCACTCGCAATAATCATTCCGCCTTCTCCCGCGTCCTAGTTCCGAGAATGGCGTAGCGTCCTGTAAACTTATCCAGACAACCATATACATACAGTCAGACAGCTACATTTACTACATGCAATTATCTCCTTTCCAGCCCCTCCCTCATAGGATTCGCGTCCAGCACTTCTCCAACATGGCGTTCACTGGACCTATGGTCTCGACGAGGTGATTTCGAACGGGTTCGTGATCTCTCATACTTCCTGCGCGGCATATCATCCTCAAGATGATATCTAGGCCGCTCTTCTCTCCTGTCGCGGTACCTGTCCCTTTCTTTGCCGCGATCATTGCTGTATGGCAGCTCTCCTTGCCTTCTCTCGTCCTCTCTTTGCCTAAGCCGATGGTCACGCGCGTGGCGGTCACTAGTATAATCCCTTTCTCTGTTCTCTCGATCTTGGGACCGCCAGTCATCTTTGTCTCCCTCATCGTACCTATCGTGATGCCGACGAGCTCGGATGCGCTCTTGCTCTCGCTCATAGTGACGAGGACTATCTTCATCATCATGGTGATGTCGTCTGGATTCTGAACGCCGATGTCTGTGCCTTTCTTTCTCTTCCCGCTTGATCTCTTTTTCTGCACGTTTGAGTGCCCGTTGTTCTCTTCTCAGTCTAAGACAGTGATTCAATTATTTATCACTTTCCTACTGAACAGAACAGAAAACCTACGCCTTTTCCCGTTTCCTCTCTTCCTTTTCTAATCTCGCGATCTCATCGTCCTTTTCACTCTTTTTCACCGGTATATCATTAGCACCTGTCCCTTCGCCATCCGTATCTCGCTTGGGTACAGCGTATCCCAAAGCAGCCGCCAATGCATCTTCCTCTTGCTGTTTGATTCTTCGCACTTCCTCTGCGCGCTCTCGAGCGGCTTTCGCTGTATCGTCCTCGGAAATATCGCGATTGTACCAATGAATATCTTTATTTTTAGACCAGCGACCGACGGGAGCATTGATGGAGTGTCCGAGATAATTTTCTACGGACAAGTGAGTGATGGCTACGGGAGTGTTTGAAGAGGGCATACCTCGGTGCTTATCGTTTGCAACGGCGGACCATCTGAAATCGCCTTGTCCTCCACGAGTGCCTGGAGACTGTCAGCATTTGGACGAATTACGGGCGCTGGGTACTGACCTCCTCTGGTGGGCCCGTCGTACATGGTGTGTGATGAACTGGGATGATGCGCGGTGGAGAGAATGTGTATAGACAGAGGTGTGCCACGTGTGATAATGCCGAGGAATGCCGCGGGATGTGACGCGCCGAGGTGTGCATCAACAACAACAGGTGAGAATGTCATGCACAGCTCAAGACACTCACACAGATCAGGACACCGCCTCTCTCCCCCCTCTCCCCACCAGCACTCCAACACCGCAGACCACCATGGGCAGCGCACTCAGCAGCTGTTGCAGCCCGAGGAGGAAGAACGCTTACGAGCCGCTCCTCCTCGAGACAGAGCGCGAGGCCGTCGCAGACCTCCTCCAGTACCTAGAAAGTCAGTACTGTATCCCCTTTACAGCCAAGATTGCTCCTCAACTGACGTGTCCCTATGCCCAGACCGATCCACTACCAACTTCTTCGCCGGCTCTCCTCTCGCAGCACTCACCACTTTGTCGTTCTCCGAGAACGTTGACCTCCAACGCTCGGCCGCCTTAGCGTTCGCGGAAATCACAGAGAAGGAGGTCAGAGAAGTCGGGAGAGATACCCTCGATCCCGTACTCTATTTGTTAAGCAGCCACGATCCCGAGGTGCAGAGAGCAGCCAGCGCTGCATTGGGCAATTTGGCCGTCAATGGTGAGCGATGATGCGTTTTCGTATGCCGCGGATCGCCAGCTAATATGCGGTACAGCCGAAAACAAGCTCTTAGTTGTGTCTCTTGGTGGTCTTGAACCGCTTATTCGACAAATGCTCAGCCCCAACGTGGAGGTGCAGTGCAATGCAGTTGGGTGCATCACCAACCTTGCCACCCATGGTACGTTCTTGCTGACCGCCGTATCGTTCGTGTCTCATAACCAAGCTATAGACGAAAATAAGACTCAAATCGCCAAATCTGGTGCATTGGTGCCTTTGACCCGGTTGGCCAAGTCAAAGGATATGCGAGTGCAGAGAAATGCCACTGGGGCGCTACTCAATATGACTCACTCCGGTACGCCTGCTTGTACCGCAGTGAGAATAATAATTAACTAGATTGAACTTCTTAGACGAGAACCGTCAACAGCTTGTCGCTGCGGGCGCCATTCCTGTTCTTGTCAGCCTTCTTAATTCGCCGGATACGGATGTCCAATATTACTGCACGACTGCTCTGAGTAACATTGCTGTCGACGGTAAGCTTAATCTAAACAACTGTACCCACAAAGCTAATTACTATCAGCTGCCAACCGAAAGAAGCTTGCTCAGTCTGAACCCAAGCTTGTTCAGAGCCTTGTCCAGCTCATGGATAGTCAGAGTTTGAAGGTTCAATGCCAAGCTGCTCTTGCTCTTCGTAACCTTGCCAGTGACAGTGCGCCCTTGTTCTTTCTAAACCGTATAGTTTACTGACTAATAGTAGGCAAATACCAACTCGAAATTGTCAAATTCGGCGGTCTTAAACCCCTTCTTCGTCTTCTTCACTCTTCCTATCTTCCCCTCATTCTCTCCGCCGCTGCTTGTGTCCGTAACGTGTCTATCCACCCTGCAAACGAATCTCCTATTATCGAGTCGGGCTTTCTCCAACCTCTAATTGAGCTCTTGTCTTTTGACGAAAATGAAGAAGTTCAATGTCATGCAATTTCAACTTTGCGGAATTTAGCTGCTAGTAGCGAGAAGAACAAGGGAGCGATTGTGGAAGCCGGAGCGGTGGAAAAGATAAAGTCTTTGGTCTTGACTGTTCCGCTGGCAGTGCAAAGTGAGATGACAGCTTGCGTTGCCGTCTTGGCGTTGAGTGGTAAGTAGGAGCACTACAGCTGGACAATTTTCTAATCACATCACAGACGATTTGAAACCGCAACTTCTGGAAATGGGAATCTGTGAAGTGCTTATCCCTTTGACTAATTCCCCTAGCGTTGAGGTACAAGGGAACAGCGCGGCAGCTTTGGGTAATCTCTCTTCCAAGGGTATGTTCACAAATCAATGGTCCCAGACGGTAGCTAATCATACGTAAAGCGGCCGAGGATTATGCGCCCTTCAACGCAGTATGGAACAAGCCCGACGGAGGATTGCATGCCTATCTCGTGAGATTCTTAAGTAGCGCGGATATCACCTTCCAACACATTGCTGTCTGGGTATGTGTACCTGCTCATGTCTTCATATGGCCACACACTAATCCCTGAACGTCAGACCATCGTGCAATTATTGGAGGCTGAAGATGAGCAACTGACCAACAACATTCGATCTTCGCCCATTTTGATATCTTCTATCCGTCAACTTGCCAAATCTCCTCCTCCTTCTCGTGCAGGCGGCGCCCCTCGCCACGATCCGAACGACCCTTCTGCTGGCTCATCGGAAGATGAATTCGAGGATGGATTAACAGATCAAGAAGGCGAAGGAGAGATTGTCAGCCTTGCTCGACGAATCTTGGATCTCACCGAAGTGGGGGAAGAAGGTGATGAGTTTGGTGAGAGAGCGGGTCGAAACGTGCCTGTCGGTAGCCATGGACAAGCCCCAGGGCAAGGGCAAACCAGTCAGGTTGGAAGCATGGGATCGGAGCACGCGGCACTGAGGGCCAGTGTGCACCGGGCGCTAAGCGGTGGAGGCAGAGATAGGTAATTGAGATCCGGGTAAACATGCAGTTTCCCGAGGAGATGAGATGTACTGAACGACGATTGTCATGCGTGGCAACAAAACACTTTGGAAAAAGACCGGAGTACCTAATGTATGTATAGCATAGTGTGATACGTTTTCCTTTCGAATTTTCTATCATATCGCAATAGTTTTAAGTGATGACCGAGTTTTTTCAAAATGCATGCAGTTATTAATAATAATTCTTACTTCCGAGCGAGGGGATATCGTACTTGTACTGCCGCCTCCACCGGCCGCCCCGTTACTGACGTGCTTGCTATGCAGCTGGTGTTGTTATTGACGAACGACAGGCTTTGCGTGTGTTCTCCAGGGTAAAAACGATATTTTAGCTAGCAACAGAACATTCTTAGGCCAATAGTAGTCCTGTCCATGCTTCCCCCAAAGAATTTCTTCCCCTCCCTCATCATCTTTCACCTCTTTCCTCTGCACTCACCTGTCACTTTTTTCGGCTTGATAGACGCGCCCTTTGGGCGCTTCAGCCGCAAGACTAGTAGATTAAACCTCAATGGTAAGTCATATTAAATCTTAACCATATCTTGGATCCATTTGACCATTACCGATTGCAAAGGGAACTTATCATGGGCCATCATGGAGCTCGTTTCTGTGGGTTTAGGCATCTCAGCACAGACTTGCTGGTATACTGTCTCCTGACAACGCCATTGAAAGCCTATAACCTTTTTGACGACAATCGTAAACAGCTCTCATCCTTCTTTGAATCGTCCCTCGAGAATACTCTCTGTAAGTCCTATCTACTATTGAGGACACAATTCCTTTGGGCTAACAATTATCAAGGGGCTGTATCTCGCGCATTATGCCCATCGGGCTATTATATCACCCCTGATACTTTCACCAAAAAGGTCGCCCCTCCATATCACTGTTGTTCTTGCGGCCATGTTGTTCAATCTTTTGTAAGATCCGTTTCGTGGGTATTTATTGGAGAAGCCATGTCAAATTAACAGAGGTGTAGGAATGGATATCTTTTAGCCGTTGGCTTGGCTTTCTACCCCCCAAAAGAGATCGGCTGGCAATTCGTTCTCGGTGTTGCTGGATGGGCAATAGGTTTTTTTGGGAATGTCTACCATGACGAAATGCTCAACGATCTCCGTAGACCGCCTACAAAAAGAATCGTGATGAGCCATCTTCCAGAAGATGACGCTTCCAAATTGGAAAGATACAAAGTGCCGAGAGGTGGGCTCTTTGAATGGGTCTCATTTCCGAATTACCTGTGTGAATGGTAAGCATCTGATCGTTCTCATTGCTGGATTTGCTTATGACTTGTGCAATACAGGCTTGAATGGACCTGCTGGTCTTTTGCCGCAAACCCATATCCATTCATCTCCGTTCCAGCCCTGCCCTACTTATTACGCGCCCCCGAATATAGGAATTCTCATACGGTGCTGTCCATTATATCAAACTTTTACTGGCCCTCCTGGCTGCTCGCTCCAAGTTGGGCATTTGTGCTTGCGGAGGTGACATCTATGTTGCCAAGAGCAATGAGAGGACATGCTTGGTACAAGGAAAAGTTCGGTAACAAGTACCCGAAAAGTAGGAAAGCAGCTATTCCGGGCATACTTTAGGTGATTATTGATTGTGGGGGGAAAATGATTAGGACAAAGAGCTGTGAGCTTAATATGCATGTAATGAAGTTATATTTCAATGACTACTGGCGCGTATTCTCCTTCTTCGTCCTCATCCTCTTCATCCACCCTATGGCTCAGTTCATCGATATCCCACTTCCACTTTTTCCACGCCGAATCGCGGAGAGCATTCCATAAAGATTTGAAAGATTGTCGTTCAAGTTCTGTCCAGGTTGTGCCCTCTTCGACCTCACCCCATATCGCAGATGCAAGGTTTTTGCGAAGGCTTTCAAGCTGATCAAGATAAAAGACATCCATTTCTGGAAGCTCTGTGTCAAATACTCCATCAGGCAGTGCTTCGATTTCTACTCGTAGAGTTTTGAGTAGTTCTTTATAAATTATTTTCATTCCTTCTCCCACATGGGCGTTAGGGTTTCGTTTAGGTGGGGAGAGGAAGGTAGATGGCGAAATAAGGAAGGATGAAGATTGACACAAAAGCGCCAGTATCCTTTGATACGCCAAAAGTGAAGAGTATGACGAGATTTGGAGGAAAAAAATGAATGACAGCTGAAGATGGCCCAAAAGTGCAGTTGGATCTAAATAAAACGTTAATGCTCGCCCGGTTTATATGCGCAAGTGTGACACCACACTCACTTCTATCAAGCTGTTCGTCAATCACGTTGCCCAATAGCCAGCTTTTATCTTTAGAGTACACTGTCACTTCTTCTCCGACCGCCCCATCTCTCCAACTCTTTTTGAGACTGAATCTTACAAACATTAAGCTCTTTGTGAAACCAAAATTCTGGCTCCTCCGTTTTATTTCTTCTAGCTTCTCTCGCATATCTCTTGTCAAAGTGTCTTCCTCTTGATCGATGACTGGCATTAAGCCATCTACTTTACCATCAGGACCGATGACAGACTGTAATATAGTAGGGGTAATGTGCGATGTGAGAGATTTCCACGCTTCAAATCTTTCGAACGGATAAGGCGCAAGTTCCTTGTCTAACGTTTTGAGATTATCATCCGATATGACCGTACCATTTTCGGGAAGGCTGATATTCTCTGTATCCTTATCATAATGAACAGCATATCTTTCTTTCGCTGAAAAGTTGCGAACGAACGCTTGGCGAATCGGAATGACAGAAGGCCCGGCTGTGGTGGATGAAGGTGGAGGAGACCAGGCGATGAAATGAAATCCTGGAGGAAGAAACTTGATGCCTGAGAATTTCCGCACGGTATGAAACCTATACGTCATAGATCAACATAAAATTCCCAAGAAGGTTATATGAAAGACCTACGTTCCGTCTATACCAAATTCACTGCCTTCTGGCAGATCAGTGATGATGAGAAAGCCACCAGCCTCCCATAATGCTTGCGCTTGTTCTGCGCTGAGCTGGTCCATTGGTGTGGCGTTTCAACCGTTTTGCACTAGTTCTTAATACTTTTAGCCTAATAGAGAAAGCGAAAAATAGAGTGATATGGGTAACTTGAAACAATGAAGAAACAACGAAAAATAAAGGACGGCGAGGCGACGAAATCCGGAGAAAACCAGTGACTGCGACTTGGTGCTGCTGCAATAGAGTCTTATCTTATCTCTCTGACAGATGTCAAACTGCCATAGGAATCCGTGACATATTCTGTAATGCATGGCTTATCCTTTCTTTTCAAGGGAAGATGAAAACGGGGCCCATCAATGGGATACATCTCGGCACAAATTGTACAGTACATTGATAATTCTACTATGATATGGATTGCAGTGTGTTGTCATGATGTTCAGGTTTTCTTCGACTCCTGCTTATCTTTCGCATTCAGTTCTACCTTCCCGTTGGCCTCGTCTTCACTCTCGCTTTCACTACTACTGCTCTCCGTACCATCAACATCGTCATCGCCATCGCTGTCGCTATCCGCTTCTTCATCAACGTCCTCTTGTTGACGTGTCAGCGATGCTGGAGGCTGTGTGGCGATAACAGGTCCCATGTCTCCTTTCGGATTTTCGGGGGCATCAAAGACTCCCAATCCCAGATCCTGTGTCGTCTGTCAGTGGATTCTGCACCTAATCCCTTGTAGGGATACTTAAGCATACCATGGAGATGTACTGGCCGCTTTGTCCCTTTTCTATATCGACCGAGTCTGGGTTCTCTCGAGCCTGAGCCAAGAGGGCGTCGTTGGATGCTTGGAACTGGGGAAGGAAAGCTCGAACTCTAGAGATCACTGGATAGGCCAGGAAAATGGGTCAATCATATGATGCTCTCGTTGCCAACGGAGTGAAGCAGATCAACTCACCATCACTTTCAGGGACACCATGCGGCCGGCTAGGCAAAGGATTTAAAGGGTTCATGGGTGTACTTTCTTGAGATCGGTTTGAAGTAGAGGTTATGGTTTGAAGGAGCTGGCCTGCCAGTTATCCGAGGTAAGTATGCTGGCCCGACCCCACTCTGAAACACGATACCTAATCGAGCTTCTCGATCTTGAGGGGATTCAACATCGAGTTTTTCTCTTTTGGGGCTGTTCGACGACATGACGTTGTAATTATGCTGTAAATTTTCCGTGTGTACGTTTGCTCTTGCGGGATTGGGGGCAAATTAGGATACAGCTTGCAATGCTAAGATGAAGACAACAAGAAAGTGAACATGCAAATCTTCGGAAATGAGACTTCGAGGGTGAACTGCCTCCACTTTTGATATTTGGTGCGGTACCCCACTTTTATCTTACCTTCAGCTTGCTATATAATTTATCTCTACGTTCGTCCAGCATTATATGATCCCAGGATAGTGCTTATATGGGAATGACGCGTCCATTAATACGCCAAGCCAAATCGCTCGCTTCTTTTACTCCAACAAATCTTCAAAGCCATCTGTCCAACCACCCCGTGCTACCCTTACATTTGCCTTCTCTTACTTCTGCCTGGCCGGCATTGACCAACTGGAAGTTGGAAAATGGATTACAGCGGCTGAGAGAGAAAATAGGAGAAGGTAGAGTAGCTGAAATCGAACTAGGAAAAAAGGGACGGAGCTACTTGCATAAGGAATGGCAACAGATACATATGCCTTTTGGTTTGTTTTCTACACTTGGGTGCGTTGATGACTCTGACGATGATTGCAGGCCTATTTCTAGATGCTTTCATATTCAATCTTATACCATCTTCGTCTCCTGCAGAACTACCAACAGCATATCTCGCCCAATCTGATTTGCTGGATTCCACGCCTCAATTATTAGACGATGTACCTGCCTTAACTCACTTTTATCAGGGTAAAGAGAAAAGCTTGTATAGGCGGACGATATGGATTGGCCCCAATGGTAGCTTTACCCCATTCCACAAAGATCCTTATGTAGGAATTTACTCGCAAAGTGGGTTACTTCTAACTACTCATCTAGCCGAGGCTGAGTTGAATTTCTTTTAGTCGTGGGCAGAAAAACATTCCACTTGTTACCACCTGATGCGTTCCCCTACCTGGATCTATCTCCTATCCCTCGACATGCCAATACATCCCAAATACCTGTCCCAGTCTCCCGGATAATATCTGGCGTATCGCCGAATGAGGACGTGCAGGATCTTCCTCAAGGGACGATGCAGAAGTGCAAAGAACAGCTTGAAAAAGCATTTTCCATACCGGGCGCATGTCAGGTCAACGTAGCCGCTGGTGACAGTGTGTTGATACCTGAAGGATGGTGGCATGCCGCTGAAGGTGTAGATGGACCTGGGGTTGGGGTCAATGCCTGGTTCAGATAGCGAATGCAGTGTATTGTCCATGCTATTGAGAGTAATATGGTAATAAACATGCCTCTCATACGACACAAGGCCATGAAATTGATCCCTTGCATCCATATCGTAAAAAATACAGCGGCACAGCAAAATGCAATCGTGCCGTCTCTCAAACACCCATCTCCTTCACCCCAATAACAACCTTGCAACCCTAATCCTGATCGCAAGCCATATACACCGAAATTAAATGAAGAAAGCGAGGTAGAGAGAAGAGAGGACAGTGGCACCGAGGACAGCGTAACCTGTTCGGTAGACACCCTTAATGGTAAGAGCTACAAATTGCATTAGTTCACATTTCAACGATTTTTCACGCCATCATGACCATCTCAATCGAAACTTTGCCGCTCTCGGTGTCTCATCCAAGAGAGTAAGAAAAAAACTCACCTTTTCCGATGTCCCAGTTCAAATGCCTCAAACCATTGTAGCAGTGAAAGGTAAAGGGAAGGGCGATGATGAACTTGGCGCTTCCCTTGAACCATCCAGGCAAGTCGTGCACGAGTTGAATGAGGTGGGCAGAGTCGATGACAGGGACAAGGGGGTGAAGTAGGTAGGCCATGGCGGAAAGGTAAAGGGCACCTCCAAAAGCGACACCGGTGATACGATGCAAACTGGAGAGATACCATGTGAGCTATGGACATATGTCAGCGATGTGAAATAAGATATGGCAGAGCAGGTCTATACAAACCTGAGGCTGGTAGATGGCCAAGTGAGGAGACGTAGGTCGGTGCTGCCTTTGGGAGTTAAGAAGGGCAATGCTCTCAGCGGCAGTCACGGACTCGGTGGAGGCGAGTCTGTTTATGGTCAGCACCTTTCGCATTGCTCCTCTATAGTAAACTTGTTGGTACACACCGTCGCTGGGCGAGCATGAGACCAGGAGTTGTCCGGAGGATTGAGGCTGGGAGAAGTCAGTTGATCATCGGTGTTTTGCGGCGCTGTGGATGTACGCACGCTTGTGGACTGCCCTGGCGAGGGAGTTGCGGAGGATGGAAGTGGACATTGGGGGCGAGTAGGCAAAGATGGAAAGAAGCACAGATGAGTTGACGTTGAGAGGCAGACGAAGATGCAGAGAATCGAAGATAATCCACCGAATCCCATTCGTCCAATACCCGGCGCCAATTATCAGGCTCATCCCACTTTCTTCCTCCGACTTCTTCCGATGCCTGTCCGATGCCCATATTATTCCCGGCATCTACATATTACTTTATCTACTTGCTATATGCATGCTCTATGTATATGTCTCTTCATGTATCCCACGTCCCACACACCTCGCACCCACCTTCCCGTACATCTCCAACACCTACTAATCTCATCTTATTCTGGACCGCCTCTACCAGCCCGTCCTCCAATTCCATCTCTCGCAACTGACGGCCGATGTCTTCGCGAATATCGTCAAGGTTGCCAGATATATTGACAAATGTGAATATGGGGGAATGAACAGAATTAGGATCGCTAGTATCACACAGCTCAGGTCAGCCTTGGAGATTATTTAGCCAAGTCTACTCAACTCACACAAAGTGCCTTGCCCGTCTTTCTCCAAAATACTTTTTGCAGAAGTTCACGATGGACCAATGGTGATCCTCCCAACATGTATATGTACCTTTTATCTGATGAGGCTTAAGATACATGGTCACCTGTTCCGCATGGATACCAGATGGTTTATCCAGTAGGATGAGATCGCTAGGGTACCCTTGATGGAGTACGAGCGATTTCACTCTTGTTTCAAGGTATCCTGCTATTCTGCCGTAGGTATCGAGAGAGTTTGGTGATAGATGGAAACACAATGAAGGGTTATCTGGCCATGCACTGCCAAGAGTATCTAGTATCGCACCCCAGGAAAGTCCATCCCGACAGACTTTGGGGAGAGATGAAGGCCCAAAACTAATTCGCCGTAGTTGTGGGAAAAGAATGTTGTATGGTCCACATGGATCTTGTGTTGCTATCTCTGATGTAGATATGCTTTTTTGATAGCGTTTTAGCTCCATGACGGCTTCAGAAGTTGCTATAATCGATTCTGCATCATCGAATCGCATTGCTTTGACGTTACCGAACAGCTCGAGTTTTTGCAGCATAGTCTTTCTCGGTTGAGAAACGGTAGTATGGTTGCTTTGGTCTTGATCTTCGATGCTGCGGACGAAAAAGCACCTTTCTTTGTTTTCTTCCAAGTCAAACCCCTTGAAAAACGAGGCCGCTGCAGAAGAGGACAGTTCCACCCTTTCATATAACCCCGATTCGCACTCGGCCAAGATAAATCGGCAAGTGCAGAGCAAATTGATGAGCTCCGGGATTGAACTTATTTGCTTGAGCATATGAATGATTTGCAGTTGAATCTCAGGAGGAAGGCGGGCAATGCTGGTGGCAGGTCGTGAAGAACTGGTCATTGTGTGTGGTGATTATGTTTCTTAAGACTGGAACCGGGCGTTGCCTGAAAGAATGAGGATACTAATGATCGAAGTTATAGGCTCTTGTCTCGCTATAGTCAAGGGGGAAGCATTAATAATTACTGACATTCACAAAAGACGCCAAAAGGCGCCAAGACTCACAACAAGAAGCTTTGTTTGGCCGGTTTTCAAACGGCGAGTTCCTTCCAGAACAGATGGGATCGGATATTCGGATTATTTGTGTAATGACTGTGGAGTAATGAGATAGTTTGCGGGAGCGTAGGGGATGGTGTAGAAAAAGAGAGTAAAAGTCATAAGAGAGCAAAGGAAGATCAGAAAATCAGCAGAGACTGACCGGAACTTATCGCATCGAAAAAAGCCCTCTTATCAGATAACGAGTCTCGGCCCATTAAATTCGCATTTAATTTCATATTTACAACTTTTTACTCGTAATAAACTATATTTACTTTTATTTAATTACTAATCGCTATTAAATACTTTCAAATTTGATACTCATAATTTGAAATGACAGGCGTGATTTTTTATTGCCGGTGCGGTCATCATCAGCAGCAGCGGCGGCGGCGGCGGCGGCGGCGGGGTTTATTTATTTACTAGTGACGATCGGGCGATGCCCAGATAATGACTTACTCACGCGAGCCAACGGTCCACGTTCTAGCAACTTGGATACCCGTGCGCAGACCAAGGAAAACGAAAGAAGAGTCTTGATTGGGGACATTGAAAAGTCTAAAGGCATCTATACTGTGCATCATGTACTGTACATTATTGGAATAACCCCTTACAACAGCAGAATATCACAACTCCATATCATCCACACTGGTCTTCTCTTCTGCTTCCATAGTCTGCCTCACGGGCTCTGAACCAGCTCGTCTTCCTCTACGCTGAACGACCGTCCAGCCATCTTCCTCTTCCTCTTCTCTCACAATCTCTAGACTCCCGCTTCTCCCTGAATGAGGTTTTGAAGTGGTTGATGATGTTGAAGACGCAATTGTTTCAGGGTTAGAAGACAGCTTGCCCCTTTTGACAGGCCCAAGAGGGCTAACAAAGTCGAATTTACCAGCTTTCACTTCCGACAGTAGCGTTGCGCTGCCGAAACTCGGAGGAGCCGTCTCATCACCAGAGGGTAGAATCTTGGGAGGTGTATAGGTGCGTCTCGAAGCGGGGCTGAGATCACTTACGAAAGCGTGAACGCGTCTCTTCTCCCTGGTTGGTGTCCTCCGAGGAGAGCTGGGGCGAATGGTATTGGACAGAGAGGGGCGAATATACGACGCCACAGATGAGGCAGCACTTCGAGGCGGGGTGCGTGGAAAGGTCGGAGTGGTTGGGCCAAAAATGGTCAAACAGGGGTCAGAGCTGGCGTTGACACTGTTTTCGTTACGCGGTACAGTGCGGCGCTTTTTTGGACAACCGAAAAGGGATCCCATCTCCTCTTCACAAGGATCGGCACATCCCTGACTTTCATACACTGGCGTCGATGTCGATCTGGCCACTTCTCTCAGTCGTTTTTCCCTCTCTTCCGCGGTGGATCGAAGCTTTTCTACGCGTCTTTCGCCCATGACCCAGTTAACTTGTTTATTCCATGCTTCTTTCTCGGCTTTGAATCTGGCTTTGGACTCTTCGTCAATGACACAAGGATGAAGACGATTATGGGCCGCCAGCGTTTCACGTGCCGACGCCAACATGTCAAACGTAGTCGGGTTGGCGGCGTGATGATAGGCACTTAGTAGGGCAGTGGAGGCCATTAAAGGAGGGTTCGCGCGGAGATGGAATGGGATGAGACGAGATTTGACGGTGATCGACCTGTGATAATTTAGCGCGAAGGTTGTTTTTGGATATGGTACAGGTTGACATACGGAGGCATATCTTCATTATAAATGCGGACTGGGAAGAAATGATTGCCTCTGGGGACGGTACGGCCTTGGAAAAAGATTTTCTTGTCGATAATCTATAGGACCGTCAGCATACAAGCCACTCTCTAGGCTTTCTTTTGGCACACCTTTGCAGGCCAGAGGCCGTCTTCAAAAGTGTCCACCAGGACAACGTCGCCAGCTTTCGGAGTCCATTTTCGCCACTCATGTTCTTCCTCGGGTGTTAAACTGTGGGTTACCACTGCACCTGGATATGAAGCGGGCAACGGTCTCCCATTGCTGTCTGCCCTCTCTCCCACTAACGGGGTAAGATTAACGGTCGCCGCTATGTAGGCTAAAGTCCACTTGCCTTGATTGCCATCCACACCATTCTGTTCCATTCCGTCGCGGTCAGCTTCCGCCGTGCCCTCTTTCACTTCCATTTTTTTCGCGCCACATGTCAGCTCGTCCATGCTCTTGATGACCCAGTATCTGCTGACAGCCTCCTCCCACCTGGCCTTGACGACACCGTCATTGAGTTTTACGCCAGCACATGCCTCGAACTTTGCGGCGACAGAGTTGAGGCGTGTGAAGGTGTCGCATACGAGGAGATCGAGGGCCGCGTCGAGGGAGGAGAGGGGGGGCGGGGGATTCGGGAGGTGGTCCGAGGGATTCGATTTGCGTTTTGGCATTGGCGGGGGTGGCGGGGAAGGGCAGCATTCTTGGTCAGCGAGTATCAAGTAAAGCCCCCGTCGGATCCTTGCGGGGCCCCACCCACTCCCACCTTTTGAACGTCTTTTTTGTTCCTCCTTTCGTTCTTCGTCCCCCTGCGTGATCCGTCCACTTCCAGCCTCTAATTATCCACTAGTCCCCACTAGCTCCTTACTAGCCCGCCCGCCACTCCGCCGCCCTTGCCCATGGCGAAGAAAAAGCTCTCCCTCAAGCGTAAGCCACACCCCGGCGTCCCCCGCTGACCGCCAGCCCAGAACAGGGGCTTTGCAACCACTTCCCTCCCCAAAAAGGCGGCCCCGCCACCTGCTCCACCACCCGCGGACTCCCCGCCCGCCCCGCCACCCCAGGCCCCCCCGTCCTCCTCGCCACCTCCCGCCGACTGGGAGCACGAGGAAGGTGCGGAGGAAGCCGCCCTCCAGAGTCTCGTCGACAGGCTGCAGGACAAGGCTGAAAAGGAAGTCGCCCGCATAGTAAAGGTACGATCATGCCCTCCACCAAAAATGCAGATCTTACAGCCATGATGTTCAGGCCATTGAATACGACTCTCGTCTGGCAGCCTCGTTCCCCAAGCTTGATATCAACCAGGCCATCCGAGATACCGCCCTTGAGTTGGCATTGGAGGAAGAGAAAGCAGCCTGCCAAGGTGAATGGCATCCAAGACACGCAGAAAGAATCTCACTGAACGACCTTTCGCAGATACCGATCATCCTCCCGTCGTGACCTTTCCATCGACCACCGTTTCAGACTCAGATAAAGGACTGTTGCGGTACTTTGTCGCTTATCACGTTCTTCAAAATCTCGGCTTCCGACAAGAGAGGATTGAGCAATGCCTCCTACAAGGTATAAAAGAGGGAGAGGGCTGGGAAGAAGCTCTTGAATGGGTGTGTCTGGTCGGCAAAAGGCTTTCATTACTGACAAATGTTACAGATGTGGTTGCATCTCAGCGAGGATGAGTGCCTCCAACGAGGAGAGTATGAAAGGACAACCGGTACGCTTTGCTAGGTGAAGGAATGGACTGACCTTGATTTTCAATTTTTTAGAGCCCAGTATAACTGAGAATCAGGAATCACTCGTTCCCGCCATTGAACCGGACGTTGAACCTATCGCTCAGCCCGCGCAGTCTTCAAGACCCACACGAACCGCACTGCAGGCCACTGACGCCAGCACCGAAGCTCGCACCACGGCCCACAAATCACTATTTCAAAGTCAAGATACATCGGATACCGAGTCTGACTCTGGAACTGAAGACGAATACCACATCAACGAGCAATGGGCAAAATTGCAGTTGGAACTTGATACCCTTCGTATGGCGTCTGGAGAAGGGAAAAAAGGTAAAAAGGGAAAGGGTAACCAAGTCATACTGGAAACGCCGGAGATAAGAAGGCTCAAGGACAAGATTGGCAAAGTGGAAAAGGAGTACATGTTTACTCGCAAGAATGCCGGTGCGTTCCTTACAAACCTTTATGTGCATCCATTCTAACTTACATGTAGATGCTATACTCAAAGTTTTGAGAAATCAAAGAGATGTCGCAGCCATTGCCGCCAAGTTCAAGGGCGCTTCCATTCAGGACGCTGATCAGACCGAAACCGATTCTCCTTCGGGAAATACTCAAGGTGATTCGATTGTAGAGGAAAAGACTAACCTTATGGATGGGTCGTCTGACGAGGAGGGAGATCTTTTTGGTGGTATGCTGGACGAGCCCACTACTCTCCCCGGTACACCGGCTGAAACATCGACTTCAACACACATTACAGTCCGATCCATGCCCATCCCAAAGCAAATGTCATTTGCTGGTACCATTCCGAAAAACGTTCTCAAAGCAGCCCTCGCCAAACAGACAAAGCAGGTTGTCATATCGTATGTCAACTTATCTGGTGCCAGTCGCGCCGCAAGGGCTGGCCTGGAAATTGGTTGGCAAGGAGGTGGAAGGAAGGTCTGGAAGATGGATGATATTGCTTGTGATGATATGGTTGAGGCGGAGAACTATGTGTCGACACTCGCACTCTCGGATTTAGAGGCAGAAAAAACCGTTGCAGGAGTTAACTGGAGGACAATGCCGCCCTCATACAGAGAATTATGGGAAGAGCTGAAGGTGAAGAGGCAAGAAAGAGAGGACGAAAGTAGAAGGGGCATTTGGAAGATGATTAAGGGCATATGGGATAAGAAGGCCGTTGAAGCGACTGCAGAGAAGAACGACACGTCAAAACCTAGCACTAGCAATACTCCGATTGACCCACCTGCGAGGCCGGCGAAAGAGAAGGAAGACGTCATTATTCAAAAGCTTCAAGATGATTTTGCCAAACGAAAAGAGTCATCAGCGTACCAGACAATGCTTACTCAGCGCAACACACTTCCGATCGCTTCATTCCGTGATCAAATCATTTCCACTTTGGACACCAATCAGATCTTGGTGTTTAGCGGTGAGACTGGTTGCGGTAAATCTACTCAACTACCGTCCTTCATCCTCGAAGACCAACTGGCCAGGGGAAAGCCTTGTAAAATAGTCGTGACCGAGCCTCGACGTATCAGTGCTATTTCCTTGGCTCAACGAGTATCCCAGGAACTGGGCGATGCCCCAGGTGCGGTTGGCACCTCATCCTCGCTTGTTGGCTACAGCATTCGTCTGGAATCGAAAACTTCGGCCAATACTCGTCTGTCATTCGTGACGAATGGTATTGCACTTCGTATGCTTGAGTCTGGTTCCAGCGGTAGTTCCAGAGGCACCGCATTTGACGAAGTCACACATATCATCGTGGACGAAGTCCATGAACGTTCAATCGAGTCAGACTTTTTGCTCATCGTTTTGAAGAATCTTTGTGAAGCAAGGAAAGATCTCAAGGTTGTTTTAATGTCAGCCACCGTAGATGCTGAGAAAATTTCGGCCTTTTTCGGAGGTTGCCCTTTCATGTCCGTACCTGGAAGAACGTTCCCTGTCACTGTGCAATATCTTGAAGACGCTGTTGAGCTCGCTGGGTGGCACATCGACGGATCTTCTCCATATGCCATTCGAGGCAAGAAATTCAAGCCAGCGAGTCAAATGGTGGAGTGGAACGAAGAAGGGGCTAAATCTGATTCGGATCCAGACGATGAAGACGAGGAAACAGCGTTTAACCCTGCAAAGCTGTCGTCAAACAAGTACTCTGCTCAGACAGTCGACACTATCAATATTCTGGATTCTCGATTAATTCCATATGATCTCATCGTCTTGCTGCTCGAGAAGATTTGCTTTGAAGCTGCCGATTATGTGCCCTTTTCTCAGGCAACTTTGGTATTCATGCCGGGCCTGGCTGAAATTAGAAAGCTGAACGACATGCTGCTCGCCCATCCAAAATTCGGCAGTACGGACTTTGTGGTGTGGCCTTTACATTCCAGTATTTCTTCCGAGGGGCAGAGTGCGGTATTCAAGAGGCCTCCGGAAGGAGTGAGGAAGATTGTAATCTGTGAGTCATAGTTGTGAATTGTTGAATTTCACTAACTTTTCTGATCTAGCTACCAACATTGCAGGTGAGGACAACAAAAAGTCTCCAATGACAAGCGCATTCTAACCTGATTCTTTTCCCAGAAACTGGTGTTACCATCCCAGATATCACATGCGTTATCGACACAGGAAAGCAGCGTGAAATGCGGTGAGTTTTATCCACAACCGTTTCTTCCCAGAAATTCATTATGATGTTCTTTAGCTATGACGAGAAGCGACAGCTTTCGCGATTTGTCGAATCGTATGTTGCAAGAAGCAACGCTAAACAACGTCGCGGACGAGCCGGTCGTGTTCAGGAAGGCCTTGCGTTCCATTTGTTCACCAAGGCCAGACATGATACGCAGGCAGGTTTATTTGAAATTACTATCAGGAAAATTCGGCTTATTCATTGTAGCTTCCTGATCATCCTATTCCCGAGATGCTTAGGCTCTCTCTCCAAGACCTTGCTCTTCGTATCAAAATTCTCAAAGTACCTCTCGGCAAGACTGTTGAATCTGTCTTGTTGCAGGCGCTTGATCCGCCTTCGTCGATCAACATTCAACGTGCTATCGCTTCTCTAGTTGAGGTCAAAGCGCTCACGCCAAATGAGGAGATCACACCCTTAGGACGGCTACTTTCCAAACTCCCCATGGACGTCCATCTCGGAAAGTTTCTACTTGTGGCCGCTATGCTTGGATGCCTAGACCCGGCTTTGACAATTGCAGCAACGTTAAACTCCAAAAGCCCATTTGTGACTCCGTTTGGCTTTGAGTCGCAGGCCAGAGCTGCTAAGCGGAGTTTTGCCATTGGTAGGTCTGGATGTGTTAAGCATGTAAATTTTCGTAGCTCAGTCGAGACTTTTCTTTTTAGGAAATAACGACTTTTTCACTATTGCAAACGTCTTTGCAAGCTGGAGAAGAGCTTCTGACAATCCCCACTTTGTGAGAACTTTTTGTAAGAAAAACTTTGTATCTCATCAGGTCTGTCATATATCTCTCAATCTATGACTTTTATGTTGAAATACTGATTTTGCGGATATAGAACCTGCAACAAATTGAGGAACTCAGACAGCAACTTCTTGCGTAAGTTTACTCGGCTAGTATTGATATGAAGTCCCGACACTCATGGGTGCATATAGATACCTCATTGATACATCTTTTGTCGATGCTACGCCTGCTCAGAGGCAGGCGATCAGCCAGTGAGTGCCAAGTGATGACTTCCAGTGCGAGCATAAGATTAATCGAAGTCGGATTTCAGGGGCCGCTTCTCTCGTGGCGTGCGAACCAAATTTGTTCCTGTGCCTCCGGAATTGAACATCAATGGAGAGGATCTGAAAGTAGTTGGAGCGGCCCTGGTTTCCGGTCTGTACCCCAAACTGCTAGCTCTCGATGCTTCTGGCGGCATGAAAACCATAACAAACCAGCAACCAGTCGCAATTGTACGTTGTTTGTGCACTTCACGTGGACTGCAAAAATCTGACAGCAATCACAGCACCCAAGTTCCGTCAACTTTAAAGTTCACAAGGGCGAGTTTGGTTCAAATTATCTGGCATACTTTACCATCATGCATTCCAAGAGATTGTATGCCTGGGAAACGGGACCAGTGGACGACGCGGCGCTGGCGTTGCTATGTGGTGATATTGCAGACTTCAAGGTATGTCATGGTCCGTTGTTGTTGTAATAGAGGACTGACTTTTAGCCACGGACAGGTATCAGCGTCCTCATTCATTCTTGACAGGAAGATCAAATACAGCTTGTCGCCCAAGACGTCCATCGCTATCAAACTGATTCGAGAGCAATTTTATCAGGTAATGTCATTGCGCTTTAGAGGAAAGAAACTGTCAGACAACCAACAAAGATGGTTTGAGCTTGGTCTCAAGTGTCTCGCAGCTGGACTGCAAGACGAGGAGGCGGCGAAAATTTGTGTGGTATAGAATATGTAGCACGTTTTTCACAGTTCCGCAATACAACGATGCATTGTAGCATGACATTGGGATGAGTTTCATTCCAACTAATATTCACGTGTACAATGGAAGTTCTACAGCTACAGAGATCATTACAATAGTTCGTTTTAACAGTATTCTGATCTATCCTACGATGTACGGCTAAATCGACAAAAAGTTCTGAAAGACTATGATTTCTCCTTGCCTTTGCCAGTTCCATTCGGTTGTACGTCGTACTTGTTGGGCTTATGGGCATGGTCCGAATGGTCACACTTATGAGAATGGTGATGTCGACGTGGCTTCCGCAATGGTCTGTCTCAGACAATGGTGCATCAGCAAATCGCTTTGAGACACGGAGCAAATGCGCTAACCTGGCACGACCATCGCCAGCTCCGCCGTCCGATTCTGAGCTCTCCTCCTCTTCCACATTTGGGTCGTCCTTCAGTCTATGACGATGACTGTTACTACCTCTGGAAGGACGGCGATCCGTTTCTGAAGATGATCCATCCGATGACGATTCATCTGAAGATGATTCGTCAAATGCCCGTGGCTTGTGATAAATGCAGCATACTGTTCATGGTTAGTGAATGGCGGGTCTGTTGGCCAAGGCCCCGGTCACGAGTCGTTCGATGGATCTCGAGCAAGGGCAGGCAGCGGATAGGACTCACTCTTGGACTTTTTCTTTCCGAGACCCTCATTATCAACTGTCTCTTCTGTCCACACGACGCGGCGCTCTGTTGAAGCGCCTGCTCTGAGATGGAGGACGGTTTGGGGCGGAGTGTCTGTGGGAGTAGTATGTGTCTGGGTGAGGGTGAGGGTGGATGTGCGGGAGGGCGGGGAGCGTTGTGCTGTGGACATTGTGTGCGAGTTGTTTGAGTGTGGAAAGCGACGAGTATACGTACATTACGTAGTGTTTATATTTGGAGACGCATCCGGTCCACCGTGGGAATCGCCGCTTCTGTATCTTTTCTCCAGCCGCTTCTCCACTCACTTCTTCGTCACTTTATCCAAATATGTCACATCAGCGCACAGCCCATTTCCAGGTGCCACCTCTCCAGATATCGTGGGTCCATACAAGCCCCATGCCAGCGCAAGCTCACATTCCAGCCGTACAGCTCCGTCCTCCACGGCGGTATCCATCATCCTACTCTCAGAACATGGCAGGCCAACGGGCGGAACCTCACAAAGTCTATGCTTATCTACCCCATCTTCATCTCCGACGACCCTGACGCTGAACAAGAAGTTGCAACTTTACCAGGGCAGAAGCGATGGGGTATCAACAAGCTCGAAGCGTTCTTGAAGCCCTTGGTGGAAAAAGGCTTGAAGAGTGTGATTCTTTTCGGTGTGCCTGTTACTATGGAAAAGGCAAGTTGCATTTTGGATTTCGGTGTGACGGTGCAAAAGGGTTGTGTCTGATATGCCTTGTACACTAGGATCCTCGTGGCAGCGCTGCCGATGACGAATCGACCCCTGTCATTCAAGCGCTGAAACTCCTTACCAACGTCTTCCCCCAACTCATGCTTTGTGTCGATGTTTGCCTTTGTGAATATACGTCTCACGGTCACTGTGGCATTCTCTCGTCTCTCCCCAATCCAGCCCACTCCAACGCCCCCACTCTTGACGCGGAGGCTTCAGCTCAGCGTATCGCTGAAGTTGCTGTCGCCTATGCCAAAGCTGGTGCGCACTGTGTGGCACCAAGTGACATGATGGATGGGAGAATACGAGCAATCAAATATGGACTGATGCAAGTCGGATTGGCCAACAGGTGCGCTTTGATGAGCTATTCGGCCAAGTTTGCCAGCGGGTTATACGGACCTTTCCGGTTAGTCACTCCGTCCTATCCCCGAATTTCTTTTTGACTTTTAGTTTGGTCTGTCTAGAGATGCCGCCGGAAGCGCCCCTTCGTTTGGCAACAGAAAATGCTATCAACTCCCTCCGAATGCTCGTAGCCTCGCTAGAAGAGCTATCGTGAGTTCTTCAAATAAGAGTTTACGATATCAGTGCTAAGCTACCATAGCAACGAGATGCTAGCGAGGGCGCTGATATCCTCATGGTCAAGCCTGCTCTCCCTTACCTCGACATCATATCAGACTGTGCACAATATGCCCCTGATCATCCCACTGCCTGCTATCAAGTCTCGGGTGAATATGCCATGGTCGTCGCTGGTGCAGAGAAGGGCATCTATGATTTGAGGGAAATGGCGTTCGAAACTACCGAAAGCATGGTTCGCGCAGGTAAGTGCATTTTTGCAAGACTTCGCGCCACTTCTCCTGCTAATTGAGACGTATACAGGAGCCAGCATAATCCTGACATACTTCACTCCTCAGTTCCTTGACTGGCTTGATGAATGACCTGCTGGATTTTTTTCCGACGTCGTATAATAGGGCTGCATAGTCATTAAAGATGCAAAAATCCTAGGTGAATGTCAGGGAGGGAAAATGGTACATTTTTGTTCAGGCATGGTACAATGAGAGCTCCGAAATACAAAGATGCCGCATACTATTGATTTCTATGATCAAGCCATTCGCTTTACAACAAAGATTTTACTCCTCGTATAGTTTCTAAAACCACATCCGTGTTTTCTGAGCCGTCTCCTTCATCTCCTCCTTCCATGGATAATCCCCCGGGCATCAGGCGACGGAAAGTGTTTTGCATCATCGACTGCAATTCTCCAAGCTCCCTTAGAGACTGTATCAAGCCATCAAGCTTTGCAGCTCTTGAATGGCCGAATAAGGGTTGAATTACTTCGCCTTCAATCTCAGCAGAGACACCGATAATTTTGGACAATAAAAGCGCAAGATTGCCTTTTAAGATTGACGCCAAGGGCTACATTATAGAAAATCGGTTAGTGTCACTCATTACAATAACTGTGAACTTGTAACGCACATCATCGTTGCTATTGGAATACTGGTTATACAAATGTGCGAAGTGCAGCCCTAATGGAAGAGCTGAGGTACAGCGGCAGCGGCGCAGACAAGCATGTACCCCAGCACAGTCACTTTGGATATCTACATTTCCAGGTTAAATGAGCTGATAGCCGAAGCGCAGTTTAAAATCGTTCTGCTCACTTGTATGGGCAATTTTAAACGCGAAGCTCTTATCTGCCAAAACAGATGTAGTGAACAGGGCCAGCGCATAGCATAGCAGTTCTTCTTCTGAGATCTCTGGCTCATTAATGCTGGGTCTGGTCACTTTTGCTCCTTCTTCCTTTTCCAACACAGTCCTCTGACCTGTCAAATACTTTTCATGGGCGTCTTTCGCATTTCTGACAAGGTCGACTCGTTTTAAGATGACTCGCGCCAAACAGATCGGTCCAGCCTCACATTCCATGACTGCGATAGCCCATTGCCCTGATGCAGTTCCAAGTTGAGCCAGGATTTGCACAGCATGTAAAGAACACCATGACGCTAAAAGCCAAATATCAGCTTCGGTTCATAGGGATACCAGGGTTCTGGAGTACCTTCCGAACGGTTGCTATCATGGGTTAAGGCAAGATGGGTAGTAGCTAATGTAATGTCAACTAGAACCTGAGCTACTTCCTGCGGGCTGTTGAGTAGTTCCTCTCGTAATGTTGAGGAGTGTTCTGTTAAAGAAAGGATAGCGCGAAGGCAATGATCCAGATAGCCCAAATCCAAAGATCGCTCATCGGGTTGCAAGTCCTGCAAGTTTTGAGTATTACATGAGGACCAAAACTTTTTTAAAAGAATTGTATCACTTACCAAACCCTTTTCATAAAGATCAAAATGATCACTGACGCCTTTTATTTCTTCTTTCAAGACTTCCAACATATTTGTCAAAGCCTTTTCCTTTTCGAAATCGATTCCTGTAGCAGCCCACATTGTGCTTTGGCAGATTGCATTCAGAACACAGGAAGCCCAGTATCGTGTTGAAGACTAATGAACAATAATAATGCTTAGTATCCCCGAGTGGAAAGGAATGCTTATACTCACCCTGGAAATCTTCCAATTGTCTTTCAACTTCTCACATATTGTGCGCAATTTTGAGATCTTTTCGTATGAATGAGCTCAGACAAATGAAACTCTGGACATGAAGGCAATGACATACAGAGTTGGTAATTTTTGGTTTATATGAAAGGTCCAATGGGCCTTCACGGGCTTTTATCAGTTTCAAAAGAAGAGAGACACTTTTCTGAGAGTCATTATGCACAACATATTCCAAACCTGATCCGGAAACGAAGAGGATGCACAAGAACACGAGGCATGCCGACTCCATTACCTGCAAGAAGTGAGCCGTGAGACATTGTTAAATGGGAAGGGTGGACGCACTTCATCTTCGCCTGCACCAGTAAAACAATCCCATGCTTTGTCAACTTGACCGCAGATTTTCATTTTGCTCAGCCAATATTCATCTAACATATTTTGAAGTATATCCATCGCACTACGACGTTGGGTCAGCAGGAAATACAAGTGTCACGTATGCATTTACCTGGAGCGCTGGAACGATTTATTAGCAGCCGGGTCCGATATACCATCAAAAAGGTAGCCTAATTCGTCGATGAAGCGTCGATTCTCGCCTCTAGACCTCATGTCAGACACGGTCTCCGGCGCCCTAGCCTGGAGCATATCTTGTAGCAGACTAGCGGAACGGCTTGTATGCTGGATGGTGTTATCAACCTCATACCGCTGCCTCAATTCCACATAGCTAGCCTGTAGCTGAGACTCATCTCCTTGACTCATAGTGTCATACGACGACTGATCCCCGTCTTCAGGCCCCCGCGAAAGTTCAACCAGAATCGTCCGAACTTTACCATATGTTTTTTTGGCTCTTCCTCCCGACCCTGGATGCTGCATGATTTGAGGATGCACAGCAAAAGCAGAGTCTATGTCCACACCTTGAGGGCTAGGCTCTGCGGGAGAACTGGGCATTGATTGCGTCCTTCGTAAAGCTGAACGTGGCGGGGTTGACGGAGCAGTCACTATCCGCGAACTTGCGGGGCCAGCTTCATGGTCGTCCCTTCTATCTTGTTTTGACGGTGTAGATGGCTCTGAGACACCTAAGCTCTGAGTTTTGGTAAGCATACGGCGCAGACCCCCGGCTCTTGCTGAAGAAGTCGCATGGAAGCCCCCAGAGGAAGGAGGAACAGGTTGAAGATCTCCACTTTTGACGGATGCATGAGAACTCGCGCCGGAGGAGAAACCAGAGAATAGCTCTGATATCTCCCTGCGATTAACAAGTGAAGGTGAGAGTGGACGACCGCAGTTTCTAGTCGTATATCGATTTGAAGCTGGGGCCGAAGATTCAGATGAAAGGATGGGGGATTCACTTGACGCGCCTGAGCCGTGATTGTACTGTTGCGTCCTCGCCCTGGCCATCAGGCGAGGTCGTGTCCAGCCACTTTTGAGACGTTCTGGTTCAAATACGGCTGTTCCTTTCACTTGTGGGGACGGCGAGGTGGATCTGCTGGGAGGCGTGGGTGATCTGCTGGGAGGCGTGGGTGAGAGAGAAGAGGTGATATGGACAGCGCTGTCGTTGGCTTGATTTTGTGGTTGGGTGTCATTTGATAAGTTCCTGCTTCTCTCTTTGTTCCCAGGACTACCAATTTCTACATTCCTCCGTTTGGACCTGGAAAGATGTAATTCATCTTCTCCATGACCGTTATCTGAGAAATCAACATCAGGTGTCTCCGAACGTTCCCATTCCGTAGCCCCAATTTTCCTCTTCTCTTTATGCGCATTTGAACGCCGACCGTAAGTTCTTCTGGCGAGCTTTGTCGAAGTAACCGCGACGCGATTGATGTCTGATAAGGGCGCGGTAGGGCTGGATGAGTGCATGCCGAAAATAGTCGAAGTGAAGGAGAATGTGTTCGAGTGCTGGAGTGTGGAAGGCGGCTGGACTTATGATAAGACTATGGTAATTCCTGCGGGCTGATGGGGCTGGCTGGGTGAGGAGTTGAAACGAGTGTCTTGTTGCGAAATAAATGCATTTATCAAATCGCGGAACTCGGAAACTAAGCAAACGCAAGAGACGCGTCAGATGTCAACCGGAGAACACCAACCCCATATAAAGAGAAAAAAATGAAACGAAAATGCAGCCACTTATCCATGGATTTTATGTATGGTGGGAATACGCTGTGGTTTGTTTTCTTCACATAAGACACGAGGACATCGGATGGTGGGGATGATAGCACTGTTTCCCAATCAACTATGTACATGTCACATAAATTATCGATTAAGAAGGGAGAACAGATTCGTCATTGTTGTTAGCGCATCGGTCATCATCCTCAAGATCTGACATCCTGCACTCATGTCAAGGTCCCCCCTACAGGGTTGGACGTTGTTATCTTTCGACTGCCCTTGTAAAATTACCTAAAGTGGAAGTAGAGGGGTGTCCGAAGTGAAACCCCAATCTGAAGCTGCTGTTTTTGCTTCCAGGCATATGCTCCTCTTTGACACGCAGATGGAGGAGGGTGTAAGTGCAGAGCATTATACTCATCTATATTCCATGCATAGGCTCTATTCAGTTGCCATGCATAAGCTGTATACATATTCAGCTCCAATTGTGCTTCCATGCATAATAAACATTGGATTATGGCACATAATGCATGTGAGGTAGTGATAATTGGTTACATAGCACGCTTTTTCGGCTTTTGAGTCGCTTTGATAGCAGCGGCTTTCGCTTTGGGTTTTGAACCTTTGGCATCAGCAATGTCGGCTTCAAGGGCAAGCTATATTTTTGAATGATCAACCAGCTTGTAAGTAGAAGAAGGTACCGGCAACTTACCTGCCACTCAGCCAAGAAGTTGTCCAAATCCCGATCCCAGATATTGTTGGGACTGAGCTTGAGCAACTCGATGAGTTCTTGCTCCTTTGCATCCCTTTCTGCTAACAGCTTCTCAACCTATATGCTCTTTGTCAATTGCAAATTTGAACATATTTTTTCGATACACGCACTTTTTCTGATGTCAAACTCCAGATAGCCATACCCAAGAGGTAATCATAGTCGCTAGCTTGTCCTTCGTCTCCGTCTTCTTCTTCCTCGGCAGCTTCGTTTTCTCCTTCCTCTTTGGCCCTTTCTTTCTTGGGAAAAGGTTTAAATTTGAGACTACGCAATTCAGCGACGATATCTGGCCGTCGCTTGCCGGAAACGACTAGCTCCTTAGTGATGATCATATGGACAAAGCGGGCCTGGTTGCTGAGTCGTTCAAATTGCCTGTTTAGCTCGTCGGCAAGGTGTTGCTTTTTGTTATCAGTCTACTAATCAGTGCTGATGGGTAAGATAACATACCTTCCGATGCCCATAGAATTCGAGGCGCTTGTGGAAGAATTCTTCCAATATCTCTTCAGGGCTGGCATATTTCTTGATCTTGCCGTTCAGGTCGAAACAGACCATGTTACCAGTACCAAGAGAAGTAGTAAGTTTGAATCGTTTGTCGAAGCCTTCCTTCTCAGCATCGGCGAGGTTCTTCTCGGTCATATGGACTCGAAAATGCACTGTGGTATCTGTGTGGTGCTCCTCATAGTCCTATATGAAACTATGAGCCGCTGTCCCCCTTCCTGATCAGACACTGACCTTGATGGTCTGGGGTACTTTGTCGGTCCCTGTGGTCATCTCTTCAAGCATTTCCTTGAAATCTTGAGTCCACCTTCGAATGGGCAATTCGGTAATTTCGAGGGTAGTGTCATTAATCTTCTCGATTATGCCACTGACTTTGTACTTGTCTTGATCAATCCGCTCAATAAATCCCTGAAAAGATAACTCGCATTCAGCAAGGCCTCAGCTTTGACGTGTAATGCGTACTTTGAAACCTCTGAACCAGGGCGTCATTTTCTCCGGCTCCTCACCTCTCATCATTCTGCGCAAGTTTTCGACGATATCCACAGGATTGTAGTTTGGGATGGCAGTACTCCAACCTGATCATTGTTATTGACTGTGCAACAATGCCTGTAGCTGGAATGAACTTACCAGTACCAATACCATCTGCGCCATTGATCAATACCATTGGAACGGTGGGCATGAAATAGTCTGGTTCAATGCTCATGCCATCCTCGACCAAGTAGTTGAGCAATCCGTCGTCTGCAGGGTGGAAGATTGCTCGAGTCATCCGTGGGAGGTTTGTGAAGATGTAACGAGCAGAAGCAGCGTCTTTACCACCTGCAAGACGAGTACCAAATTGACCGTTGGGGTCCAGCAAGTTGATATTGTTACTACCGACGAAGTTTTGTGCTAAGCCGACAATGGTAGACGTCAAACTGGCTTCACCGTGGTGATATGCGGTTTTCTCCGAAACGTAACCGGCAAGCTGAGCAACCTTGATTTCTTTGGTGAGGTTTCGCTTGAAACAACCAAAGAGAACCTTTCGCTGACCAGGTTTGAGACCGTCGGCCACGGAAGGAATCGAGCGGATATTATCAGCCATGGAGAAGAGAATCAGCTCCTTGTTGACAAAATCGGAGATGGGGAGGGATTGAACATCATGATCAAGGTAGGTACCAGGCTGCAAATAAATTCATTAGCTTTAATATACAATTCATTGTCACGCCTTAGCCCACTTTAAATTGACGCAACCATTCCTTACGATCATCGGCTTTTTTCTTATTGAACGCCATATCAATCAGTTGCCTATCCTCCGGCTGCATGGTCTCAAATGCCAAACGGTGTTTGTCCAGATCGCTGAAATACTTTTTGGCATCGGCAGAGGTACTGGTGCCCAGACCCTTATAGTACTTGGACTCCCATCCACGACCGTTGTTATTTTGGGCTTTCCATTCTTCGTATTGTGGCATTGTATAGAAACTGATCTCTTTTTTGCCTTTCCAGACCTTAACAATGGGTGTGATGAACTCCACAAGGAAGTTGGGAATTCGAAGCAAAGAAGGGTAAAAGTGATCCAAGAAATTGATTATAAGACCCTTGATATGGGAGCCATCGTGATCCTGATCTTCAAGTCAGAATATTCGTGGGCATCTGGACGCTCATGCTCACCTGATCAGTCATGATCATCAAATGTCCATATCGCAGACTGTCAGCAGTGGCATAATCCTGGTTGTGCTTCAAGCCCAAAATCTGCTTGATATGCTGGATTTCCACATTCTTGACAATCTGGTCGTGACCAGCTTCGCGAACATTGAGAAGTTTACCTCTGAGAGGGAAAACGCCATACTCATCACGTCCGACAACTGCAAGACCAGAAACGGCGAGAGCTTTGGCAGAATCTCCTTCCGTCAGAATGAGAGTGCAGTTCTTGGAGTTTCGGCCGCCAGCATTGTTTGCATCTTCAAGCTTCACAATACCAGAAATCCTGAATGTTGTAGGTTAGTGAATGTACATGCCTACATCGCATTGGCGCACCGAGATCGTTTGGTACCATCTGTTTTCTTGAGTATTTGGTCCTGTTTAAACCTGGCCCAATTCAAGACATTGTCGATGATACCGGTTTTGGCCACTGTGAACAGAATAATGAGGGACTGGATCAAACATTTACATGCGGGAAAGGTACTCAACTGACCTTTCTTGATAAACTCCTCCGACAATTCGCATTTACTGCCGAATGCTGATGACTTGAGTGTAAGGTTCTCTTTGGTTTGCGAGTCGAAGGCCGGGTTCTCAATGAGAGCATTCACAAAGATCCACATGTGGTTTTTGATCTGAAATGGCTTGACCGGGGCAGCTTTGTTCTTCTTTTTAATTTGATCCATTCTTTTCACTTCATTAGTCACGTCGAACAAGATCGTAATAAACATACAGTTTATTGGCAAGTTGCGTAGCAATCATGTCAACATGAGTACCTCCCTTGGTAGTGGCAATGGAGTTGGTGAAAGACACTTGTTTGAATTCACCATCGGATAATGCGAAAGCTACTTCCCATCGCTTGTTTGCCACCTCATATATGATTGGCGGCTTGGTCACAGCAGCACCGCCGGCAGCTTCGGAGGTGGCAGTAGTGGAAGCGTTAAGGTACATCTCTACATACTATGAAGGATGAGATGAGCTTCCTTTTTCTGTCATTGACATGTGTATACTCACCTGCTTAAAATTTTTCACTTTGATACGTTCATCATTCAGAAACACTTTGACATCTTTGACTGTACCCGCCATATCATAGACACGTTTCATCAAAAGAGCGTTGGTGTCATCATCAATCCCATTCATACCAAATCGTTCGAGATCTGGTTTGAATGTAATCTTGGTCCATTCCTCGCCTTTTTTGTTGTCGGTGATCTGAGTAATAATCAGCCTATCATTATCAGGACTTCGTAGGTCTTCTATACCTTGGGGGTGCCCTTCTTGCTCATATTGTTGGAGAAGATCTGCTTGTACTTTTTGCTGTTGACCTTGTCAGCAGTCTCGACGACTATATAACCATCAGTTCACAGAGGCTTTCAAAACACAACAGCCGACGTACTGAACTCGTGAGAATAGATGTTGGCCAATTTGGCACCGTAGCCATTTCGACCGCCGGTAAGCTTTTTCTGGTCGTCGTCGAAGTTACTTCCTGCCAGTCTACCATGGGAATGGCTGAGTGACCCATTTAAGCTGGAGATATGGGAACTCACAAGTGGCCGAAGATCAATTCCGGAATCATAACACCTTCCTTAGTATGCATCTCGACAGGGATACCACGGCCATTATTATACACAGATATAGCATTCTTCTCACGGTCGATAACGACCTTGATAGAGTCCATGGTAGGGTCATTGATCTGTAAAAGTGGATGAGTTGCCATCAGACCTCATAACACACACTGCACTTACCTTATTATCAGAAGCGTTCACCAAGATCTCATCAAAGATTTTAAGGAAACCCGGGACAAATGTAATAGGCCTGAAGCGGTATAAATGGAAAGAATCTATTTACACAGTTTTCACACCTACCTGTGCACCATAGTCTTTGTTTCGGGATTCAAAATCCACATGGGCTGAGTAATAGCCTCTACAGAGCCGATGTAGGTATCAGGACGCTTCAAAACATGTTCCCTTTGCGAAAGCTATGAAAGCGTCAGTTTTATTGGAATCTAGATTTATCAAGCTGTCCGACCTTCTGGTATACTTCGCTCGCATTCTTGTTACTAGTGGGTGCTTTTGCACTTGATTCGGTACCAAAATCGCCATCATCATCGTCGGCTTTCGTCTTCTTCTTGGGCGGCGAACAAACTGTATCCGAACCTGCATCGGAAAGTGACTCATTGGGGTGCTTCTTAGACGCTAATGGGGCTTTGTTAATCTTTTTTGGAGCTGCCTTCTTGGCCGCTGGCGCCTGTGAAATCATAATTCAGCTGAAACGAAACTGCGGTGGGTCATTCTAACTATACCTTTGCGGCGGGTGCCTTTTTTTTGGGCACAGCAGCTTTTTTCCCTTTGGAAGGCGCTACATAATAATCGGATTCGCTACCATCGTCATCGATTCTAAAGTCATCAAACTCGCTGTCCGACATGGCGAAGGATGTTGTTACTTGTGTTCGATTGGTGGTGATTTAGAAGTCGCCAGACGAACTAGGTGGGGATTACTGTAACTGTAGCAGACAGTTGTACCAGTGCTTTACGTTGAAGCAGACCGAAGGAGGTGGTCGAGGAAGGAGGAAGGAATAACCTAGGTTGGGTATTAAAATTGCAGGCCACGACGCGATGGCTTTGTTCGTTGTTGACCTTGATATTTTGATGTTTTGTTTACCGCGTTGTGTCAAAAGCGAGCGTGGGAAAAAGTAAGGTGACGCGTAAATTTTGCCGGGGCAGATTAGTAGATTTCGTCGTTGGGGGAGTGGTGGTGTTTATTTACAACGCTACTACTGCATTTCCTATGATATTCTTCAAGTTACAGTCGCGACCATACACTCAACATAGCCAGACCCACATTCAGCGCATACTTATCTTTGGCTAACCCCATTTAAAAGATGCGGATGGCAGGCAAGGAGCAGGCCTTCACGGCAAGCTCCATGTGGCACAGTCATTCTCCAGGAAACAGCGGAGAATATTAACAATTCTTTAGTCATTGTCTATACCCTCCAAGGCATGGCTCAAAGAGTGATGGGACTTATTGTAGAGCCCAAAAAGTGCAGATGTATCTGCGTTGCTTTCCTCGTAAGTGAGTATACCTCATGTGTTGGAATTGGCTCAGATCTTGTTTCTAGCTTCGGAGATGCCACAATGCAATTCTATTGAGCGTAGCGCTGACTGTGGGAAGACATTCTTGTCATCTTCGATTGCTCAATACAAGTACAACGGCGGTGCTTCTTCCCATCCGACACCAGCTTACCCCACTCTCGACCCTTCAATCCTGTCGCCTTCGAGTGCCCTCCTTACAACAACTCAATCCTGAGAATATTCTGATGAGGGTGATGAAGATAGTGATAGCAATTCAGACTCAGACGATGAACAGCCAGAACTGCTCAAGGAGTATGGCAGAGAAATGGAGACACCTACCACGGTGTCTTCTCGCTCTGGTGATGGCAAGACCGCCAAGAAAAAATGTCTGACATGAACAACATGGGAAGAAAAAAAGAAGGAAGCAAACAAACTATGAGCCTTCTGTATTAGTACAAAAGGCTGGACCCTTTTTGCATGTTGAGATCCTCGCATGCTTCCAACAGCATCGAAGCAGGATTTTGAAATCGAGGGTTGGTGAGTGGAGTCTGATCTCCCATTGCTGCCAGTATGCAGACTAATGAGCCTTACCACCAAGTCCCAGGCCAAGCAACAACTGTGGTGCAATCAAGTTTCCTTTGCTACAGTAGACATGTCGGTCACCTACAACTATGGGAAATGCAGTATGATTCCCTTCATGTTGAGAATCTTAAAAAGAGATTTCCAATTGTAATAAGGATAAAAATGCATTGATCATATAGCCAATCATACCAATTTTGATGCTAAAATTGTTTGCAGCCTTACATGATTGTTATACAAATGGCAACCAACTTCAGAAGGCCTTTTAACCACTACTTTGTCAAGAGTTCATTGGAGGATCTGCAAAACCTCACAGACCCTGAGGCTCTAGAGGCTCCTGTCATGAGCCTGCATGAAGTAGAAGAGATAAGAGATCATAGGAGGGAGTTATGTAATGGAGGAAGGCAAGGTTGTTTCAGATAAGAAGGTCCAGCTGGACCTCCAACTGGAGCTAGAAGGATATAAATAGATTTCTGTAGAAGTATATAAAGGGAGCTTTGTCCTTGATCTTGATCTTCTTCCCCTCAAAGATCAATATTTCATAAGTTACTTTGCGAAAGGTCCTCGAGCTCCCAGTGCTCACTCTCGTCTTACCTTGCACCACCTTCGACATAAACTTACTCCACTAGTATATAAGCTTGCCTGATCTTCCCAAGCGAATATACCTCTGCCCTATACCATACGCCAACAGACAAGTGTCAAGAGGTATATCATACATATATCTCATTGCTTAGTTAAACTACGGCTTTCTATCTCGTCTCCAAGGCCGGACCTTGTTGGGGACGAGTCGTAACAGTAAATATTGATCTTCCACACTTGTGGTTGGTTGGTATAGACTTCAAGTACCTTTTACCTTCGACACATACGTATACCCTTATACAACTTCATCAACAACCTCAGCCACCTATAACCTCATACCACCACTTTGTATACCATATCCTATATCATGTCAGGTCCATCCACTCGTAGTGGTCGAGCTGTGGAAAAGGTCGAAAAAGGCAAGGAAGTAGAACATACCCTCGATGACGACCACAATCCCGCGGGTTCATTCAACACCAATCCTCAATCCGATCCATTTACCGCCGACAACACATCAAACGACACCCAAACCCAACTCGAGATGATGCGCAACCATATCGCAAGACTTGAGCAACAGAAGGAAGAGTTGACGCATAAGTTGGAAGAGAGCAAAGTCGAACGACAGATGTTTGATAATAGCGAAGATAATGAGGGCGAGAACGAACAAGAATTGGATGAAGAAGACGAAGAACCTAGATCAAGCCGCGACCTGTCAGCGCAAACACCATATCCAGAAGTTAAAAGGGAATACAGCCGACAACGCACCTCAGTACCCTCCAGTAGACCTCAAGAACCGAAGATATCCCAACCCGAGTACTACCACGGACAATATGCCAAGCTCTCAACCTTTATCACTCAAGTGACAATGGTGATTACCCTCCAACCTTCCCGTTTCCCTACCGAGACCTCCAAAGTCCTATATGCCGGATCTTTCCTCCGAGATACCCCATTCTTATGGTTCCAACCCTTCGTAACCACCATCGATCCCCAGCCCAAGTTTATGCTGGACTTCAAGAAATTTTGTGCCGAATTAAGGAAGAACTTCGGAGATCCAGACGAAGAACAGACAGCAGAACGACTCTTGTCTGCCAATGTCAAAGAAGGTAGCCAGGAACAAGAGCGTACTACCAAACCGGCCAACACAGACTCCTGCGAATATCTCCAAACTCTCAAAGATAATAACAAAAACAACAAAAACCAACTCACAATCGACTTTCTCTTTCACAACAATGTTTATCAAGCTTTAATCGATTCCAGTGCCTCTACAAACTTCATCGACAAAAGATTCGTCCAGACCTTTAACCTCAAAACCACGAAAATAGAAGATTCGATCCCATTATACCTATTCAATGCTGCGGGTCAGCGAACTATAATTGAAGAAGAAGCCAACATCCTGGTTAACTTCCAGAAACCATTCGGACACACCTTACTCCGACTCCTCGTAACCGACATCGGCTCCTACCCCATCGTCTTAGGTATAACCTGGTTACAAGAGCACAATCCGTCCATCAGCTGGGAAACACTTTCCATACACCCACTGTATCACAGATGACGAGTGCCAACTTAGCCATGGTCATCACCAATGACAAACCCCCAAAAGAAAACACTGATGCCGAAATAGTACCTAAAGAATACCATCAATATCTAGATGTATTCGACAAGAAAAGCGCCGATACACTCCCAGAACATAGGTCTTTCGACCACCATATCCCTCTCGAAGAAGGAAAAAACCCACCTTTTGGTCCCATATACAATCTCTCCGAAAAAGAACTTGAAGCTCTCCGTGAATACCTTGATGAGAATCTTAAGAAAGGTTTCATCCGACCGTCCAAATCACCAGCCAGAGCACCCATACTCTTTGTCAAAAAGAAAGACGGATCGCTTAGGATGTGTGTCGATTACCGGGGAATCAACAAGATCACCATCAAGAATCGCTATCCTCTACCATTGATCACCGAGCTCCTAGATCGACTCAAATCAGCCAAAGTATTCACCAAGATCGACCTGCGAGGAGCCTACAATTTACTTCGCATTAAGGCAGGCGAAGAATGGAAAACAGCTTTCCGTACTCGCTACGGGCATTTCGAATATTTGGTAATGCCGTTTGGCCTCACCAATGCCCCTGCATCCTTCCAACACCTCATGAACCACAATTCCGTGACATGCTAGACATATTTGTTATTATCTACCTCGACGACATCCTCATCTACAGCCCAGACTTGGAGACTCACCAGTCACACGTCATACAAGTCCTAGATCGCCTCCACCAAACCCATTTATATGCCAAAGCTTCAAAGTGCGAGTTCCATCAAACCTCAGTAGAGTTCCTAGGTTTCGTTGTCAGCGATCAAGGTCTATCAATGGACATCAAGAAAGTAAAGTCTATCACGGAATGGCCGACACCTCGCAATCTCCATGATACCCAATCCTTCCTTGGGTTCTGTAACTTCTACCGAAAGTTCATCAAGAACTACTCTAGTATCGCCAAACCTCTTATCGACTTGACAAAGAAGGACTTACCCTTTGTATGGGAAGAACCTCAACAAACATCTTTCGAAACACTCAAAAGGAGCTTCACCTCTGTTGATCTCCTATGTCACTACAAACCACCAAGAAATTAGATCACCACTATCTCAGTCCCTACACCATTATGGTGCGCGTTCCTTCCCACGCGTATTGCTTTGAGTTGCTGAAATCAATGCGCATCCACGACGTCTTCCACGTCCAATTGCTTGAGAAATATATTGAGAATGAGATACCAGGGTGACCACAAGTCGCACCATCACGAAGATGACCTAGAATACGAAGTCGAGTGCATCCTCAATCATCGATTTTACTGAAAACACCGCCAATTCCTTATCAAGTGGCTCGGCTACAATGCCGAACAGAACAGTTGGGAACCCAAAACCGCTTTAGAAAAAGCTTCAGAGATTGTTGATCAGTACAAGACAACACACCACCTATAGGAAGTCGAGATCATAGTAACAGTTCAGAGAAATTATTCCAAACATTGTGAAAACATTTTTAGTTCATAGATTTTTCAAAGACGAATTCTTCACAACTACCTTGCACCACCTTCGACATAAACTTACTCCACTAGTATATAAGCTTGCCTGATCTTCCCAAGCGAATATACCTCTGCCCTATACCATACGCCAACAGACAAGTGTCAAGAGGTATATCATACATATATCTCATTGCTTAGTTAAACTACGGCTTTCTATCTCGTCTCCAAGGCCGGACCTTGTTGGGGACGAGTCATAACAAAGAGAAAAAAACAGACGAGAGGAAAGAATTGAGGTAATGTAAGGTCCGGACATCAGCAAACCTGACAAGCTCCGATGTAACGTGATCAGGAGCGATCACGCCTTGTTTTGCCTGATCATGCAAGATCAAATCCCATATTGAAAATCAGCGCGATCCGTAAGAGTAGCCACCTAACAATGAGCTCGAATGTTGCGATCATGCCCAATCATGTAATGCGGTTGCCTGATCAAAGGACGAAATGCATGATCATGTAACTTAAGAGACACAATCATATGGGCAAAATGCAAGATCAGATGACTGTTCTGCCTGATCATGATATATATGAAGCATGATCTTGGAATGTATGCATTATGATCAGTAACAATAAATGCATGGTCAGGCAATAGGGGTCATGATCAGGCAATAGGCTATTTGATCATGCAATTGGGCTTATGATCATACAATCCCTGATTTGATGCCTGGGGGCGATTGTTGGTTCATGCAGTATTATCCATTTATGCATAGCAATTTCATTGATGTGCACGCCATACTCTGCTCTTATAAATACATATGCTTAAAGTAGACAAATGTACAAAATGGAGTTTGTTAAACTCCAAACATTGCCCGGTGGGTCTGAGCATTATGATCTGTCGACCTACCTCTGTGGATAGCAGCATCATTGGGGGATTGCAAAAGCGCAGATTGCCCGTCATTCATCATAAGCCAGTGAAGGGTGCAGTCATTCAAGCATACTTCTCCTTTCTTTCTATAATGATCATGAGCTTCACAAGACCTGACGATTGAAGAAGATTAACAAAGACCAAAAGAGAATTACACTAAAGTTGTTGATCACAAACCGGTTGTGGCAAGACGTAGTGTGAGATTGGGCAGGCTGGGAGCCTAAGTGATGGTCAGCAAATTGGCTATTTGTAGTCCAAATTTCAGAGCAAATACCTCACAATAATACACCACTAACAATATTTGGAACCTGACGTTCAGGAGTTATGTTTCCTTCAACTGGAAACAATGGTCAGAGGAGGGAGGGGAGGGGAAGGGAGATATCTCATGGAGAGTGTTTGAAATCACTCAAGGTTGAGCAAGTATTGTGGAAGCTTCTACAATGAGACTGTTTCAGATCTCACTGGTGCTTACTGTGGAATGGGGACCATGTACGTACCATCTGTAGCCTTCAAGTTGTCCTTTTTCTTCCCTGTCTTTCCTGTGCTTTTTACTGAGTCTGGAATCCTTGTCATTATTATCGATATCACCTTCCAATCTCTTGTTTTTGGATCCCATTTAGGTCAATAATAATACTTGTTACGCAGTTGTGGTGAGATAGTGAGATTGAGTATGTACTCGAGGATACAATCTATGATGGGAGATATATGATTTTGAAACAGTCAGGGGGATTCATCCAAACAAGTGATACTGGTGGGGTATATATAACGAAGAGGAATTGTTCCAATCAGTAAGGGTATTCAGCTTGAGCCCCTGATGACAAGCAAACATAGACCATAAGTGAAAAGTCTCAGCTGATCCACTGCGAGCAATAAAGAACGCCCTTTCAGCTTGAGCCCTCGATGATGAGCACTTATGCACATTGCATAATATGGATCATAAATGAAAAGCCTCAAGTGATGCAAGAATGAAGGAAGCGAGTGATGGACAGATGGACAGATGGACAGACAGAGAATGTGATGAAAAGACAACCACGAAGAACTGGTGGAGACTGGCAGGTGTCGCGCGCCTGTTTTAGCTCCCCGGTCCCTCAGCTGTTTTGCCTGCTGTATATGCATAATAAACACCTTACACCATCAATTGTTCACATGCCCCTGATTTCCTCTGGACTTCCTATAATTCTTGACCTGTACATATGTGCCATTTCTGTCCCACTTCTCAGCTCATCTATGGGTTCTAGTATGGAAGGTCATAGATCGATTTTGGGAGCTTATTTAACCATCGATTTTCTACCATTTTTCATTAGTACGTTTCAAATATGGATTTCTTATTTTTCATGGCTAATTCTAATTCTAATTTTTTTTCCAATTTTGATTCCATTTCCTAGTTTTGGCTGAGAAAAAACTAGCAAGCGCCAAAAAACAAGAAACCCATGATTTGCACTGTTCTAGTTCTTCTTTCCTATTCTAATCCTAGTTTTTCGGGAAAAATGCAAATAAATTCATGCCTCAAATATTCATGTCTGCATGTTGAGGACTTAAGTCATGACAAAACATCGATAACAACAACAGACACGCCGTTTCTTTCCATAAAACCTACAGCTCTGCAAGTCCACAAGATGGACAAACATGAACCCTTTGTCACCCCATCCCGTGCTCATACTCCTGTCAGTCAGGGTACTATGAAAAAGAATAAGCATGACAAGTCGTATACAAGGTTTCAATGGGTTAGCGGCGAGGGCTTCCAGGCACACGATGGTCGTTCACCAGAGGAAATTCTCATTGACTATATGGCAGACCCTGAATCATACCAGAAATGGAACAATTCAAGCAACAAATTGGGGGTTATTTCACGGTACGTGCTACCATTTCTCGAGTCCTGTGGGATCCCTTGTAAACTATTGACGCCAACGGCTGTCAATGGTCGAGTGAGTGGCGCCTTAATTAGGGATGTTCTGGGCTGATTATCTTTAGATGATGAAGATCAAGATGTCATTTACCGCAGCGAATACCCTCATTAAGAACACTGGGGAGGGAGTGTCTGAAAAGGATCATGAGAGAGGCATTCATACCTGGAATGGTTGGTGATTCTTCCATTCAAACATGTCAAGGCAACTTATTTTCTGACTCTTTTGTCACTCAAGATAAACTTTTAGAAATCTGCAAATATTATCACTTGTTATACCCTGCTTTTGCGTGATAAAACTGGCGATTTCTCAGATGGGAACCCTATACATGACTTATTTGGACTGACATCACTTTCCAACCACACTGCTTCGCCTTCTACCGAAGGGGGGGACGTGGAGTCAAGGATCAATAATCCAGACATCTTGGATGCACTTGCAGCACTTGCAGAAGTAGACTGCCGATATAGAGAGGAGGAGGGAAATCATGAGGAAGAGGAAAGTGGCGATGGAGATAGAGAGAAATCCCCAATTTTAGGCGAGGCTGGGCAGGGATCTGCAACCAATGCCAAAAAGGTCCTTACCAAAGTGAAGGCAGATGACAACTCTTACAAGAAACGCAAGGACACCGTGGCTGCGATTGGCAACAATCTTAGGAAATCACTCTTTGACTTAGCTGAAAAGGATGCCAAATCTCAAATGGACCTGGAAATATTCAAGGCCAACAAAGAAAGGCTGGCCCAGGAGAGAGCGGACAAAATCCAGTCGCAGCGGTGGGAGAAAGAAGATAGTCGATTTTTGGCAGAACTTCGTGTCAAGGAAGCTTTGTCGCAATCGGAAGCCGCAGTATGTTCAGCTGAGCAACGCAAATTGGAGGCAGACGCGGAGGCATGAAGGAAGCAGACTGAGAGGGAAGAGGAGATATGGAAAGTGGAGGATGCCAAGAGAAAGCGGGACAAGGAAGATGCTGAGCAGAATTCCAGGGCCAGCAAAATCAAGCTGATCGGGGAAAGGACGGTCCAGCTTTTGGATACCTGGAAAAGGTATAATGTCTTAGGGAAAAGTTATGACAATGCTGAAAGGCAAGCCTATATAGAAATTGCTGGTCATGAAAGGCCATTCTAGATTTGATATCCGAAATGCAGAAATGTTTGGTTACATAGGATCAAAATCTACATTTCTAAGTTCCACACTTCCTCACTTTGATAGGGAGTCTCGACGACTGTTCTGAATATCATTTAAATATCATTTATATTCTGGTATACAGTTTTTTGCCCCAGGCCCTGTAGAACCTCGATTTCCTTCAAAACTTCTCTTCGCCGTCGGTCGTTTGCTTGACGATCTTCCTCATCCATCAGATGTGAGGCCGCGGCGAAGAGTCGTCGTTGATTTTCAGCTTCTTCTTCCATAATCTGTTGTAGTTCTGCTCGGTCGATAACATCTTCATCATCCAACCCTTCTTTGGATAGTACAAAATTATGTAACATAGCGGTTACCTGTTATACAACATCAGAAGGAACTACAAAATAATCACATACCACATACATGAATCCATTTGGATGCTTGCAAAATATGCTTGTCGGAAGACTTTATCTGTGTTGACATGAGTTTGATGCTTTGGAAGCGTGCTTTCCAGTAACCAATAGTATGCTCAACTTCCACTCGTACTTTCTTCACACAATCATTGAAGTTGATATGAGAGGCTGCCAAGGCGTTATTTCTTGCACCTCTACCTCCGACACGTTTAAAACTTGGTAAGGTATAGTTGTTTGCAGCATAGCCACTGTTGGCAAGGAGGTACTGCCTGTCGGAAAAGAATTCCTCTGGCAATTGGTAAAGCTACTGCTGTATTTCAGCTAGCTATGGTCATAGTCTCGAAATGCAGACTTACTCAGGTCGCCTTGTACACCTTTTGATCGTGACATGCAGCCATCATGGCTGTACGAATGTACCGAATTTTATGCTGGTAATCACAGACCACCATGATGTTGAATCCATATTTGTCCTTTCTCCCATACCACAGCAATTTATCGTCCCTGCCAGGGATATACTCCAGCTCAATTTGAGTACCATCGATCAGCCCAACACAGTTGCCGAATAAAGAGTTGCAACCAATTTCATGCTGAATGAGTCTCCGCTCTTCAGCATCAGGCCAGTGCAAAAAACCTTTGTTAAGAAGTGTTTCATGGAGAGCTTCGATACAGCGTTGAGTATACAAAAAAGATGTCCCGGCTATATGAGTGGTTAGTTACTTGGCTCTTTGTGGTGCACATCTTGACATCACTTATTTACAGCTTATACACATCTTTTCACCCACTTCTCCATGGGACATACCATTGCCTCTACGGCCCAATCGGACCAACATAACATAAAGCTGAAAAGCTGCGTGCTCCTGGGGATTCCGTGACCTGTTGGTGAACACAGGGTGGGCGCGAACAATGAAGTATAGTTTTATGAAGCTTGCCTTAGTCATTCGTGCCTAAAAAAGAAATCAGCAATTTGGCAGGCTTTAAGATCCTGGACTCACATTTCGCTTGAAATCCAGGTCTGTTTGATTCATTAAAATCGCCCATACGCCTTCACCGAGCCTTTGTCGCCGTCGATACTTCACAGGGCGGTGTAAATAGCGCAAGCCATCAAGATCAGCTATGAAGTTGGACAGTGCTTGAAGAAGATGAAACGTCCTTCGTGGTGAAAGCAAGACAACCACTTCTATCCATGGTTTCACTCTGATACGCGCAGCTTTGAGAACCATGAGAGCCCGTGCCAAATACTGAGAGAAACCTTCTTGAGTGTGGTCAAATTGATCATCAAGACGGCATAACCGTTATACCAGGACCAGGATCAGAAGCAGCTCAATAAGATTTGATGCTTCATGTTTGAGCTGAGATATATCGCTGGGCATTTTCAGAGAATGGCAGCTGCTAGAGGTACTGAAGATACCATGGATGGTAAAATATGTGAGCAAGGAAAGATGAACTATCGCGATGTAAGTGCAGAGCCCTTACCACCACTTGTTCTCACCATATGGTAGGATTTATTCCTATGCATTGGTCGATGTTGGTAAGTGAGATTTGATGCCGAAACGCGTCTTTCGGACTACGCCGAAACGCGGCATCGAGCTCTGTCTGGCCTCTGCCCTATGCATGATATTTTATTCCCATGCATAGGACCGGCAATTGCTTCCGAAACGCGGCAGCGGACTTCGCCGGATCTCTGCCCCTTTTTTCGATGGACTTCTGTTTGTTTCCTCATACATTCATATATATATATATATATTGGTACATAGTTATAGTTCTCCTTTTACCTAGCAAACTTAATGCATATTCCCGTGCTAGTTTGCGTCCATTCAGACAACTATAACTATTTTACACCTCTACGAACGCTCTCCTCGAACGCTTTCTCGAACCTCATTCCCCTCGAACGCTCAACGAACCCTGTCCGAACGCAGTGAGGCACCCTCAGTGCCTACACGTGACTTGTCGCGACACGACGCGATTATGGTGTGCAAGATTCTTAATTATCTTGATTATCATGATGATGAACGAAAGTGGTGATGACCGCAAATCAGAGGAATTAGCAGCTCGAAAACTAGCAACTGCCACCCAAAATCATGCGTTCAAATATAATTCCTGTTTCAAGCGAAAATTAGAAGTGTCGGCGATGTCCGATTTTCAACTAGAATTAGCAACAGGAAACTAGAAAATCCATATTTGAAACGTACTAATGAGGTCTCTTTCTTAGGTCACATAATCCGCCCCGGTCAGATCCTACCTGACCCCGCCAAGATTGCATGCATCGAGCAGTTTCCTCTTCCGATGAACTCCCACCAACTCCACTCGTTCCTTGGCCTCATCAACTACCTCCGTGATTTCATGCCTAACCTTGCCGACCACACCGCAGTTCTCCACGCGGCTCTCGCTCCAAACAGCACAGCAGAAAAGGCTTATTACAAGGCACTGAAGATGCACAAGGGCCACCTCCCGGATGGTTGGACAGGTTGGACTTGGTCTTTTGGGCCTGCAGAGCAAGCCGCTTTTGAGGCTGTTCGACGTGCGGTGAGTACTGTCCCTTGTCTCACCGTTATTGATTATGATGCTGTCAAAGCAGGAACACAGAAGGTCTTCCTATTCACCGATGCATCGAATACCGGTACTGGGGCATGGATCAGTGTTGGTACTTCTAGGGACTCAGTACAACCGGTCGCCTACAACTCTCGAACCTTCAATAGCGCCCAGAGTAACTACCCAGTTGTAAGTGCAGAGCCCTTACCACCACTCGTTCTCACCATATGGTAGGATTTATTCCTATGCATTGGTCGATGTTGGTAGGTGAGATTTGATGCCGAAACACGTTTTTCGGACTTCGCCGAAACGCGGCATCGAGCTCTGTCCCGCCTTTATCCTATGCATGATATTTTATTCTCATGCATAGGACCGGCAATTGCTACTGAAACGCGGCGGCGGACTTCGCCGGACCTCTGCCCCTTTTTTCGATGGACTTCTGTTTGTTTCTGCATACATCCATACATATATATATATATATAGATCTCATACATAGTTATAGTTTTCTCTTTCCCTAAGCGAAACTCATGCATATCAACCATTGCTAGTTTCGCATCCAGTAGACCACTATAACTATAAACAAACACTGAACGCTTCCTCGAACGCATCTGAACGCCCTCTAGACCTATACCACAAACGCCCATCCTTCTCGAACGCCAACCGAACGCAGTGAGGCACCCCTAGTGCCTACAGTGGGCTTGGGACTTGATGGGGGGGGGGTGGTTTGGCATGACGGAGTGTGGCAATGTCGGGACCGTTAACCCTGGGTGAACATCTGAGAACCATCAGTAGTAACGTCCAGTACATCGAGATGTAGCTCGTCTTCGCCAATAAAGTCTTCCCAAGCCTCCTTCCAACCTGCATAGTCCTGCACTGTATCACGACTGAGCCACCGAGCCTTGGGGCCATCACCGGCGAGGCGGGCGCGCACTTGATAGACCTTTGGATGATTTCCCTTGGGGGTGAGGGTGCGGTCTTCAAGGATTTGGAGGATGCATGGCGAGGAGGCAGCCGGGCGGTCGAGTAGGTGAGGAACCGCGTGCTGGTGATACTGTTCGGACTCCCAGTATGGCTTGAGGCGTGAAACATGGCGGTGAGGCATTGACTGTGTTGAGGTGACAGGAACATCCAATTCATAGAGTGATTGCTCAGGAAAGGCCTTGAGGATGGTGAAGGGGCCTTCCCAGCGGGGCATGAACTTCGCAGAACGGTTAGTGGCTGTCTTATATTCATGACGGAACTCAGCTGTGTTCAAGTAGACTTTGTCTCCCGGGTGGTAAATGTAAGAGGCTAGCCTCCGACCCAGTTGACCCACATCTCATGAGGTCACCACTTTCCCCAGCTTCAAATTTCGAGCCGTGTTTCAATTTACTTCCGCTTCTTCCTCCAAGTTGCGCGTGTCAAATTGCATCCGCTCTCCTTTCTCCCAGGTCACGTGCTTTATTTTTCCCCTGTTTCTCCGAGCCGCGTCTCAATTTACTTCTGCTCCTTTCCTCCAAGTCGCGCGCATCAAATTGCATCTGCACTTGTCCTCCCAGGTCACGTGCATTATTTTACTTCCGCTTTTTCTCTTCTTATTTTCTCTTCCATTTCTCATCCTAAGTCCGAGTTTCTTGTCCGAATTTTCATGCCACAAGCCCCGGTGTTTACCGGAGCTTTGGTCGCGACTGGTTTCGAGAGTGAAGGCAAAGTACATGGAAAGGTTGACACACAATTTCCTTTATTCTTTTATCCTTGTTGTGTTCAACCTTTCCTTCTTCCGACCTTACAGTCACAAATACCTTGCCTTCTCCTCTGTAAGCAGAGCTCTCTACCAGTTACCTTCTCCCCTCAGACCCCCTGGCTAATCCTGATCAGTGTTCCTATCAATTCTTCATCTTGTCTCCTTTACTAGTCGCTGATAGGACATAATCAGCATATGCATTTGGGATCTTGTTTGCTTCTCTCCAGTCCGAAGTTAAGCCTCAAGCCCTGCCAGCCCTAAGAGCCCACCAGTTCTCTCCAAGCTTTGTCCCTCCGAGCTAGCCCCACCAGTTCAGTGAAGGTCTACTGTTTGGACCTTGCACATGCACGAGCCCGATATCGAGAAAACGGCAATCAGCACTCCCTGGGGTTTATACGAATGGGTTGTGATGCCGCAAGGTGCGTGCAACTCGCCGGCAACACAACAACGCTGCCTCAACGAGGCTTTACGTAACCTCATCAGCGTTTGTTGTGAAGCTTATGTCGATGATATCATCATTTGGGGCGTGACTGACTCTGACTTAGCGAAAAATATCCGCGCGGTTCTCACGGCTTTACGTAACAGCGGGTTTGTTTGCTCGCCTAGCAAGTCGAAATTTTTCGTCGACTCAGTATCCTTCCTGGGCCACGTAATCTCCCCCAATCACATTGGGCCAGATCCGAAGAAAGTCGAGGCACTACGCGCATGGCCATCTCCTGGTTGTGTGAAAGACCTCCAATCTTTTCTTGGCCTTCTCCAGTATTTACGCAAATTCATCCCACACATCGCCACCAAGACGTCCGTTCTCACGGCTCTTCTCCCTCCGAACAAGACAGCAGAGAAAGCGTATGAATCCCGTAAACGTCAACTAGCTAAGGGCCTCCCAGCCGAGCGATTAGAATCACTGAGTTGGGTATGGAAGTGGACAACGTCGGCGCAAGATACGTTTGAGGCGCTGAAGGAAATGGTGGCACGTATCACAGGTCTGTCCCCCCTTTCCCATGAAGCTATCCTCGCAGGTCAAACCAATCTCTACCTTTTCACCGACGCAAGCAATACCGGCCTCGGCGCTTGGTTGGGCACGGGTTTATCCCCCGACAACGCTCAACCTATCGCCTACGATTCCCGCTCTCTCACCGCCGCCGAACGAAATTATCCGGTACACGAAAAAGAGTTATGCGCCATCATCCACGCCCTCAAAGAGTGGCGGCCCCTACTTCTCGGCGTCCCGGTACACGTCATGACGGACCATGCGACTCTCAAGTGGTTCTTTCAACAACCAAATCTGTCCGAACGTCAGAAGCGGTGGCTACTAGTGCTCGCCGATTACGACCTCCAGATTTCCCATATTCCAGGGGCCACTAATGTCATCGCCGACGCTTTCTCCCGGCTCCGCAACTCCGACGCCCACGTCAACGCCCTCACCATGATGGTTCTCTCACCAAACGCAACCTTCCTAGATGAAGTAGCTGAAGGGTACTGTAGACACTGGGTGTCTCACTGAGTGTCGTAGTAGTATAGTGTGTAGTTGACTAGCAAAACATGCACTGGTTGTAATACATGTGGATTGAGTATTGAAGAACTACAACAATATGCGACTACTATTTTACTAAGTACCAACTGTGTGTCAGAAAGTAAAGTTACACACATCAAATGCCACGTCATTACTAAGTATTTCAAATGTAACATTATACACATGGAATGTTACATAATCTGGATGATTACATACACAACAAATATCGCTGAATATTCATACAGCTTATACATGGGAATGCATGCATGTAAATGCACTGCATAAATTCCTGCATGTAAATGCGATGCATAAATTCCTGCATATGCAATATGCATAGGAGGATGCATGCACAAAGACTGCATGCATGGAGAATAAATGAGTATAGTGCTCTGCACTTACACTCTCCCCCATCTGTCAAAGAGCCTATGCCTGGAAGCAAGAACAGCAGTTACCAGGAGGCAGGGACAGGAAAAAGAAATAGAAGTAATAAGAGAAGGACAAAGAGACAAAAAAGAAAGGAGAAAAAACAGCTATAAGCATGGGGGTCATGGGCTGACTCTGTAAATTCTTGTCACCAGATCCAGGATGGATAAGATGGGGAAGGAGAACGCAGCAGGTAACCACTCCGGAGCGCAGCCTTTTAAGATTTAGTCTTGTTGAGCACAAGCCAGGGGAAAAACAAACCATAAAGGCCAAAAAAATAACCCAACAGAGCAGCCCAAGCCAAGCCATGACACTATGGAAGAAAAGAAAAGAGGAGAGGAAACCAGAAAATAAGCAAAAAGGAAGAGAAGAAATGAGCCCGAAAAGAAGAAGAGAGAAGAAGATAAAAGGAAAAAATGAAGAGAGAAAAGAAAATGGAAAGGAAGAAGGAACAGGCGGACGAGAAAGAGAAAATAAGGAGAGGAATAGAGGAGAATAGGAAGGAATGATCAAATGGCAAGATCATCAGGACCCAAGTACTCCTCATACAGGGACTGGAAACCAGCCAGAGGGCGGAGGTCATCCAGGTAGCGCCATTGGCCAGTGGGACCATTGCCAGAGAATACCACACGAAGCTGGCGGCGACCACGGAACTCACGATCATCCAGAATCTGTAATAACCTTGGGGGGGAACTAGAGGAAGGGCTTGATGGCGCTGAAGAAGTCAGAGGGGAGGTCTGATGAAAGCGAGAAGATGAGAGGTAGGGCTTGAGAAGGTTGGCATGGAACTTGGTGTAACTGCCAGAGGGAGAGTCTGGAAGATCCAAGGTATACACTGAGCGGTCGGAGTGAGCAGCCAGTACCTTGTAAGGACCTTGGAAACGTGGGAAGAACTTAGCAGCACGGAAATCCCCATCACCAGACTTGAACTCTTTGAGTCTATTGCGAGTATCCAACCAGACCCAATCTCCAACATTGTAAATGATCTCCGACCGACGGTGGCGGTTAGCTTGGATAGCCATGCGATGCTTAGCCAAGACCAGGTTGTCCTGAGCGTCGGCCAGGAAGAGATCTTGTTGAGCAGCAGCGGCAGTCCAGTCAGCACGAGTAGGGATGGACTCGCGAGTGAAGGGTGGCGGGCGGGCGATGCCAGGAAGCGTG
>NC_009177.1:980048-1017548 GCF_000149385.1 Cryptococcus deneoformans B-3501A
CCCATGGTAGTACTCGGGTTGGGATACCTTCGGTTCTTGAGGTCTACTGGAGGGTACTGAGGTGCGTTGTCGGCTGTATTCCCTTTTAACTTCTGGGTATGGTGTTTGCGCTGACAGGTCGCGGCTTGATCTAGGTTCTTCGTCTTCTTCATCCAATTCTTGTTCGTTTTCGCCCTCATTATCTTCGCTATTATCAAACATCTGTCGTTCGACTTTGCTCTCTTCCAACTTATGCATCAACTCTTCCTTCTGTTGCTCAAGTCTTGCGATATGGTTGCGCATCATCTCGAGTTGGGTTTGGGTGTCGTTTGATGTGTTGTCGGCGGTAAATGGATCGGATTGAGGATTGGTGTTGAATGAACCCGCGGGATTGTGGTCGTCATCGAGGGTATGTTCTACTTCCTTGCCTTTTTCGACCTTTTCCACAGCTCGACCACTACGAGTGGATGGACCTGACATGATATAGGATATGGTATACAAAGTGGTGGTATGAGGTTATAGGTGGCTGAGGTTGTTGATGAAGTTGTATAAGGGTATACGTATGTGTCAAAGGTAAAAGGTACTTGAAGTCTATACCAACCAACCACAAGTGTGGAAGATCAATATTTACTGTTACGACTCGTCCCCAACAAGGTCCGGCCTTGGAGACGAGATAGAAAGCCGTAGTTTAACTAAGCAATGAGATATATGTATGATATACCTCTTGACACTTGTCTGTTGGCGTATGGTATAGGGCAGAGGTATATTCGCTTGGGAAGATCAGGCAAGCTTATATACTAGTGGAGTAAGTTTATGTCGAAGGTGGTGCAAGGTAAGACGAGAGTGAGCACTGGGAGCTCGAGGACCTTTCGCAAAGTAACTTATGAAATATTGATCTTTGAGGGGAAGAAGATCAAGATCGAGGACAAAGCTCCCCTTTATATACTTCTACAGAAATCTATTTATATCCTTTGAGGTCCAGCTGGAGGTCCAGCTGGACCTTTTTATCTGAATCGGATCTTGCCTTCCTATTACGTAACTCCCTCCTATGATATCTTATCTCTTCTTCTTTGTGCAGGCTCATGACACATGTCGACACCTGAAGGAAACGCGACTCAAGCATTGCGTCATCGATGACATCCATCATGATCTCATATAGTTCGGCCAGCGTGGCGGAGAGCACCATTTTGCCACGTGCGCGGAGGGCAGCTTTGGTGCGGTGAGTAACCAAGGCATTGACACCATCCAATAGCCGGCAGCTGACATCCACGTCGCTGAGAGGGTCCTCAAAGTCGCGAAGAATACCTTGGTAACTAAGAACAAGGTGAAAGAATGCATCGAACGCTGCGGGAGTGGTGTCCAAACAATGGAGCTGCATGAATTTGTGGCGGAGTTTGTGCTCCCAGCCGCGGGCGAGAATGTGGGACTTCAGGGAGACTTGCCATGCATCCCAGGTCTCCGTGTGTTTGCCATGGAGGTCAAGCCACGTGGTGAAACGGCCGCCCGATTGGGAGATCGACGTATTCGCCACAGAAATCTTCCACGCCTGTTCAGCCGGTCCGGGGCTCCAGTGTAGGAGAGCGTCACGGAAATAGGTCTCCAAAAGTCCATCAAAAAAAAGGGACAGAGATCCGGTGAAGTCCGCCACCGCATTTCGGCAGCAATTTGCCGGTCCTATGCATGAGAATAAAATATCATGCATAGGATAAGGCCGGACAGAGCTCGATGCCGCGTTTCGGCGAAGTCCGAAAGACGTGTTTCGGCATCAAATCTCACCTACCAACATTGACCAATGCATAGGAATAAATCCTACCATATGGTGAGAACGAGTGGTGGTAAGGGCTCTGCATTTACATACTGACAATGTTGCCAATATGCTCACCAAGAGCCTTCCCCAAACCCGCTTCCAACAGCTGCGCAAACACCTGGGTGTCACTCAAAAGGAAATTTGATGGATGCTTGGATGAGGGGGAGTGTTGAAGTGGAGGGTATCCGCCCTATTATGCATCCCTATTCGGCGATAGCCCAGCATGCCTGTCTCTCTCTTTTGTTCTTTGTACCTTTCTATTCTTTTTGTTCTTCAGCATTATTGCCCATATTCCTTATTGTTCTTCGGCACGATGCATGCTCAGAGATCTTGTACTGCCTAATATATATATCAAGATCCCTGCATCATACATCATGCATCATCACTTCTTTTCTTGATCATACAATTGGATTTGCTCTCCTTTACATAACCTCTACCTCTATTGTGCCAACAAAAACCATCAAGTCGCCAAGTGCCCAATTGTCCCCTCGCAACAATCCAATATTACACTCCCTTCAAAAAACTAGATATGCTCTTGTCTGCCAATGTCGAAGAAGGTAGCCAGGAACAAGAGCGTACTACCAAACCGGCCAACACAAACTCCTGCAAATATCTCCAAACTCTTGAAGATAATAACAAAAACAACAAAAACCAACTCACAATCGACTTTCACTTTCACAACAATGTTTATCAAGCTTTAATCGATTCCGGTGCCTCTACAAACTTCATTGACAAAAGATTCATCCAGACCTTTAACCTCAAAACCATGAAAATAGAAGAGTCAATCCCATTATACCTATTCAACACTGCGGGTCAGCGAACTATAATTGAAGAAGAAGCCAACATCCTGGTTAACATCAAGAAACCATTCAGACACACCTTACTTCGACTCCTCATAAGTGACATCGGCTCCTACCCCATCGTCTTAGGTATAACCTGGTTGCAAGAGCACAATCCGTCCATCAGCTGGGAAACACTTTCCATACACTCACCTGTATCACAGATGATGAGTGCCAACTTAGCCATGGTCATCACCAATGACAAACCCCCAAAAGAAAACACTGATGCTGAAATAGTACCTAAAGAATACCATCAATATCTAGATGTATTCGACAAGAAAAGCACTGATACGCTCCCAGAACATAGGTCCTTTGACCATCATATCCCTCTCGAAGAAGGAAAGAACCCACCTTTTGGTCCCATATACAATCTCTCTGAAAAAGAACTTGAAGCTCTCCGTGAATACCTTGATGAGAATCTTAAGAAAGGTTTTATCCGACTGTCCGAATCACCAGCCAGAGCACCCATACTCTTTGTCAAAAAGAAAGACAGATCGCTTAGGATGTGTGTCAATTACCGGGGAATCAACAAGATCACCATCAAGGATCGCTATCCTCTACCATTGATCGCCGAGCTCCTAGATCGACTCAAATCAGCCAAAGTATTCACCAAGATTGACCTGCGAGGAGCCTACAATTTACTTCGCATTAAGGCAGGCAAAGAATGGAAAACAGCTTTCTGTACTCGCTATGGGCATTTCGAATATTTGGTAATGCTGTTTGGCCTCACTGATGCCCCTGCATCCTTCCAACATCTCATGAACCACAATTTCCGCAACATGCTAGACATATTTGTTATTATCTACCTCGATGACATCCTCATCTACAGCCCAGACTTGGAGACTCACCAGTCACACGTCATACAAGTCCTAGATCGCCTCCACCAAACCCATTTATATGCCAAAGCTTCAAAGTGTGAGTTCCATCAAACCTCAGTAGAGTTCCTAGGTTTCGTTGTCAGAGATCAAGGTCTATCAATGGACACCAAGAAAGTGAAGTCTGTCATGGAATGGCTGACACCTCACAATCTCCGTGATACCCAGTCCTTCCTTGGGTTCTGTAACTTCTACCAAAGGTTCATCAAGAACTACTCTAGTATTGCCAAACCTCTTATCGACTTGACAAAGAAGGACTTACCCTTTGTATGGGAAGAACCTCAATGAACATCATTCAAAGCACTCAAAAGGAGCTTCACCTCTGTTGATCTCCTACATCATTACGACCCAACCAAGCAACTCATCCTTGAAACCGATGCCTCCAACTATGCCATCACAGGTATCTTATCACATGAAATTGACGGAGTTCGTTAGCCTAGTTTCTTAATTAGATAGATGACTACATGGTCTTTTTTCGGTCAGACTCTATACCATTATTAATATTCCTTTTTGTAACTTTCTGGTCTTTCTCATCACTATCTAGTACACTGTTCTACGAGACTGTTTGTACGAAGGTGCTAAGTAAAGACCAGTTCAACAGAAATCGACAAGAAACTCGAACCAGTTGCTTTCTTCTCTCACAAAATGTTGCCTGCCAAGTTAAACTATCCTATTCACAACAAAGAAATGTTAGCAACTGTTTTGGCATTCAAACAATGACGACATTACTTCGAAGGTGCCAAAGAAACCATCCGTGTCTACACTGACCACAGAAGCCTGGAGTACTTTATGACTACCAAGCAACTCAATCGATGACAGGTGCGATGGTCTGAATTCCTAGCTGACTTTGACTTCAATATCATCTACTGACCAGGCATACAAGGCACAAAGCCTGATGCACTCACCTGAAGGCACGATTATCATCCACTCGAGAAAGGCTCTAGCCTCACTACTGCGGCCAGTCCTCAGAATTTCCAGACTCTCCTTCACCCTGGCAGTATTTGGGTACTGCCACAACTGGACTTGATTGGTTGGAAATATCTTCGCCCATCAAGTCATTGCTGAAAACCAGTCTAGAAACTGATGAATCAGCAAAACCATTCTTGGACAAAGCCAATCATCCCTCTGAAGCACACCCATATGCTCAAGACGATGAAGGACTCCTCAGATATGGTGAATCGTTCTATGTCCCAGCCACAAATGAGATGTGCACCCTTGTCATGAAAGAATGCCATGATGCACTCACTAGTGGGCATCCTGGATGATGCAAGACTATCCAACTCATCTGGCGCCATTACTGGTGGCCAGGCCTAAAAGGCTTCCTCAATCACTACATTGATTCCTGTGATCTTTGTTGCAGATCTAAGACAAGACATCATCAGCCCTATGGCGAACTCAAGTCTCTACCCATTCCCCCATATCTGTGGTCATCTGTATTGATGGACCTCATTGAACAACTTCCCCCATCACACAGCTACAACACCATTCTTGTGATCATAGACTGACTCACTAAAATGGCTCTCTTTATCCCCACAATGACTTGCCTCACTGCCGACGAACTCACCCAATTATATGTCACCCATGTCTTCTCCAAGCATGGGATTCTGATGACCAGTATCATACCAGATCGTGGATCTGAATTCACATCCCACTTTTGGCAAACATTTACACAACTCCTACACATCGAGTTAGAACTCAGCACAGCTTTTCACCCAGAAACAGACAGACAAACCGAACGAGTGAACCAGGTCTTAGAACAATATCTGTGTCTTTATACCAATTATAAGCAAAAGGAATGAGCACCGCTACTCCCAGTTGCAGAATTCACTTACAACAATACACCCCATTTGTCCACTACCATGAACAAAGGGTACCATCCCAGGGCATCATTTACCCCCAATGACAATGTCCCTATTTTCAGCCCACCTGCCAGAGCCTCCATCACCGACTTGAGCAAGCTCCATGAACACCTCAAGGTCGAAATGTCCAAAGCACAAGAGAGTGCAACACTACAGTTTGATAAGCATTGTGTCCCACTTCCCAAATATACTATCAGCAACAAAGTCTGGCTATCTGCCTGTAATATCAAAATGAAATGACCCACCAAGAAATTAGATCACCACTATTGTTGATCAGTACAAGACAACACACCACCTATAGGAAACCGAGTTCATAGTAACGGTTCAGAGAAATTATTCCATACATTGCGAAAACATTTTTAGTTCATAGACTTAGTTCATAAATTTTTCAAAACTCGAATCAGTTTTTATTATAGATAGATCAAAGGACAGCCAAATTCTTCATGACCAGTTCATAGAAATTTTTTCCGTAGATCCAGCAAATTTTAGTTACAAGTCCACAACAGAACAAGCCACAGACAGCATGATGGAGCGACCGTCTTTGAAGGGGGGGCGACTGTCACAAGCCTGCACAAAGTAGAAGAGATAAGAGATCATAGGAGGGAGTTATGTAATGGAGGAAGGCAAGGTTGTTTCAGATAAGAAGGTCCAGCTGGACCTCTGAGAAAAGAACTGGACTTCCAGCTGGACCTCTGATAGAAGAACTGGACCTTCAGCTGGACCTCGAAGGATATAAATAGATTTCTGTAGAAGTATATAAAGGGGAGCTCTGTCCTCAATCTTGATCTTCTTCCCCTCGAAGATCAATATTTCATAAGTTACTTTGCGAAAGGTCCTTGAGCTCCTAGTGCTCGCTCTTGTCTTACCTTGCACCACCTTTGACATAAACTTACTCCACTAGTATATAAGCTTGCCTGATCTTCCCAAGCAAATATACCTCTGCCCTATACCATACGCCAACAGACAAGTGTCAAGAGGTATATCATACATATATCTCATTGCTTAGTTAAACTATGGCTTTCCATCCCGTCTCCAAGGCCAGGCCTTGTTGGGGACGAGTCGTAACAGCAACCCAGTCAAGACACCCCTCCCAACTGGCTTCAAACCAGTGACAGCAACTGATGAAGAATATGAGTTAGCATGAGAGTGCCCTTTCCCCAAATTGGCCAGCTCCATTCTGTATGCAGCAACTGTGACCTGACCTGACCTTGCCCATGTGGCTGGGGTGCTATCGAGATTCATTAGCAAATGGAATGAGTCACATTGGCATGCTGCGAAACACTGCCTGAGATACATTCAAGGCACTTCAGACCTCTTGTTGACATTTGATGCAAACTCGAGCTAGAGAGTAGCGCTCGGCTATGTAGATGCAGACTGGGGAGGAGATATGGATACAAGGCAATCCACTATGGGATATGTATTCAAAGTACATGGAGGCAGGGTAGCTTGGTAATCAAAAAGGCAAACCACCATGGCTCTATCCACCACAGAAGCAGAATATATGGTGTCTGCCAATGCAACCAAGCAGGCAGTGTGGTTGTGACCCCTGTTGGAAGATGTTGGATTGGGTCTGGGGGGTAAGCCTACTCCAATTGCTTAATGACAATGCTGGGGCAATTGCTCTGTCGAAAAACCCTGTAAACCATGAAAAATCCAAACACATCGATATAAGACACCACTTCATCTGAGAAAAGGTGACAGACAAAAAAACAATCTCACTAGAACATGATGTCCCTTCAGCTGGAAACCTAGCTGACTTGTTGACAAAGGGTCTTCTGATAGAAATCTTTATGAAACTGTGTAATTTATTAGGAATGAAGAAGATGAAGATGGAGAAGTTGGATCAAGGGGGAGTGTTGAAAAAGTGATCCAACTGTGGAGAGTGAGTATGATTAAACGAGGTTAGGGTTCCAAGGCACAGTAGAAAGTTTTTCCATAGACAGTCTATATATGCTTTATTCCTCCTTTCTTCTTCATGCAACATAGAAACTCTACCTGTAATTCCGAGCTATACCTGATTTGTGACAGTCCAATGCATAGGAATAATTCCTACCATGGATGAGAACAATTGATGGTCAGGGCTCTGCCCTTACAAGCTTGGATTTCTCATGAGAACAGCGAAGACAACTTCAATGAAGAGCATTGAGGACACTCACAATATTGTTGTGCAGATCCTTGGCATCCTTTCCCCAGATGATGATGTCATCCATATATGCCTCACAACATTCTCCAGCTAACCCTTGCAATGCTTTGTTAATGCAGCACTGTTGGGCAGCAGGTGCATTCTGGATACCCTGGGGCATTACCATCCATTCCAGCAGACCAAGGGGAGTAGTGATGGCTGTCTTGGGGATATCCTCCTCCTTCATAAGTGTCTGAAAGAAAGTGTCTTTGCAGTCCAGCTTGATGAATATCCTCCCCTTTTGGGCTGCACAGTGTAAGATCAAAAGAATTTGATTCCACGAGTAATCCATGCTGAGTGAAGAAATTCAATCCTAAGGTACCATCATAGGTACCATGCAAGTCCATCGAGACACCATTAACCCTATACATGTGCCCACCCAAGGAAAATGACCTGACAACTGTATCTGTTACCAATGGACCCACCATGCCTCTGGCTAATCGCACCTGCATCTGTACTGTCCCTTTCCTCACCTTCCAGCCCAACCTTTCTGCCAGCCTTGGGTTCACAAAAGTTGTGGATGCCCTCATGTCAAGTAGGAACTTAGGGGAGCAGGCTGGCAAGGGGTCATCAACTTGGACAGAAACTGGGATGGCAAGAAAATGATGAAAAAGGCCATACATAGTATCACTGGTGTCATCATTGGCTGGAGGAACTGTTTGGGCTAATGTCAGGTAGGCTGAGGTGGCATCGCCTGCCATTAGTTCAGTCTCAAGTTGGTTGATCTTGGGAGCCAGAGCACATGTATGAGTAGGGCATTTGGAATGCTGGTGCCCCAACTTGTGACAATCATAACATCTGTTCTCCTTTTAACATCTGTTCTCCTTTTAACATCTGTTCTCCTTTTAACATCTGTTCTCCTTTTAGAAGACTTCGCAGATGTAACAGCCTTCTGGGGAGAGATAGTAGGGCAGGGGATGAGAAGTGTTATGGTAATACAAGATTGGGTGGGGTAACTGCAGGTGATTGAAAGAGCTTGAGGAAGGGGGGGGGGGGGGGTAATCTTGTTATTAGGATGTGCTGAGGAGTGGCAGGCTGCATCCTCATGCTGGATACAATCGACATGGTTGCCAATCACAGTGTGTAAGTGGTCAAGATCATTGGATTGGAAATCATCATTGCTGACCAAACATAGGAAGAGACACTTGGGGCAGGCAGCTCAGTACTAATCAATGATCTGGTGGTCAATGGGGTAAGACATAGTGCTGTGGAGATGACTGCAGTGGAGAATCACCACATTGTCAAATTTTCACCAAGCCTCAGAAGAGATTTCAGTAAGGTAAAGGTGGAAGAGGGTCCAAGACTCATGTAGTTCCCAGTTTGACAGCATAGCTTTAGCCTTGAATGCAGCTGACCAGTCATCCCAGGTTGTCAATTGACCCTTCTCCATATGATGGCCATCTTGTTCCACCCAGCTGGCCATTCCAACACACCCCACTGAATTATTTGCCAGTTCAATGACTGTCCCCTGTTGTCACTCCTCCATGTCCTCATTGTCCACTGGAGTCAGCAGGCCATGAAGGTGAAACACATGCTGTAGATGGCAAAGATGGGTCAATACCTTGTCAGCATCACTGAGGGGACCCAGGAAACAAGGGATGTCAGATGCCTTGGGCAAGGGAATGCCTTGAGGGTGTAGTAGTCTTTGGACACTGATTGTTTCTGTTGTTTACCCAGCAACTCTGCAAGAAGTGCCAAGGTGCATTTGGTTTGTTGGTATGATTAACAAGATGCTCCAGGAGGATGGCTGTGGAAGGCTCCCAGGCATGGTCATCTTTATTGTTAGGTGAGTCCTCCAAGACTGGTTTGGTTTTGGGAGGCATTTTCATATAGGAAGTGTTTGTGGGAAAAGGCTAGTTTTGAAAAAAGTGTAGGCACAGGTAAGTCTGCTGCCACACCTTGGCATCAAATTACACTTACCAACATCATCCAATGCATAGGAATAAATCCTACCATAGATGAGAACAAATTGGTGGTGAGGGCTCTGCCCTTACAAAGGTCCATTGACTGAGGGGAATGATTGTGGACTTTGAAGGGTCTGCCCAGTCAATAGAGATGTTGATGGTAAGGACCAGACAGCCATGTTTGCACTGGACACTATGATTATTGATCTGGTAGCATGATCCATTCAGCTGATGGCAGAGGATAATACTGAAACCAATATTTGTTGGACAAGTCAGCTAGCTTAATAGGGCCCATTGACCGAGGAGAATGATTGCAGGACTGCCCAGTCAATAGAGATGTTGATGGTAAGGACCAGACAGCCATGTTTGCACTGGACACTATGATTATTGATCTGGTAGCATGATTCATTCAGCTGATGGCTGAGAATCTTCCTTAAAATCACATCTTGAAGATATGTTGGCCTCTCCATGTGCACACCATGTTGCTTTTGCTGAGAGTGCAGGACTTATTGGTCCTCCACAAGCTGTTCTACATCATCAAGAAAGAGGAGATACTTCAACTCAGCTTGTGGAGTGTGATGAGGAAAATAAATCTGTGACCAGCTTTCTGTCCTCCCTCAGAGTAGTGCCACACTCAGGGCAACTGCCCAGTACCTTGTCCCATCCATCCTTGTCTATTACATTGACAACCACATTTTGAAATTCCTTGGCAGGGCATTTAGGATGCACCACAATGGAAGAGTTAATGTCCAATTGGCCATAAGACTCTTGAAATTCTTGGAGAGTCAAGATGATGAAAGTTTTGACAGCAAGGTTGAGAATGAAATACATGTTTTCACACTTGTCAGGTGAGAGATTGCAGTCATCAGGTAACCCCCAGTACAACGTTTGCTGATTGTTGGCAATAGCCAGCCCAATAATGATTTGTATGACAGCCTCCACTATGTTGCTGAATTGCTGAGGCAGCCCTACAACAACCATGACAAAGATTGAGAAGACAGCAAGGACGATGGCAACTAGAGGTATACTCCCTGATCTGGTGCGGAAGATGTGCTCACCTCAATACAGGGTTGGGTTGTTGGCATGAGTAAGGGGGCGTCTAGGATTCGGAACTTTGGTAGGCCATTTGTCAAGCTGATGGCCAAGATGATCACACATGCCACCTGCATTTCATCGCCCTCAACACCTGTTTTGAGAAGAGACTCATCCACCATGATGACAGGAAAGTCATTATAGCCTTGCCCATCATCGATATCCATTGGCCCTCTTTCAAGACCGCCTTATGAAGCCTCCTGATCTGTTGGAGGTGGGTATGCATCATCGGGTAAGGATGTGGACTGGCCACCATGGGGAAGTGTCGACGGATCGAGATTTCACCAGGGACAGAATCATCGGAAAGGAGGAGTTCAGATGGAAGCGCGGGCGGCGATGGAAAATGAGGACAAGGGCTGACTGGTGGCGTCGGAGACTCCAAGTTTACGCTATGGTTGAGCCAGGTCGTTTACTGCATCATGCGGACCCTTGAGGGCATAATACAGATCGACAGCGCACACTGGCTTTGAGAGGCTACGACCATAAGTTAACCTATTGTTGGGAACGGCACGGCTTACATCCATCTTCCAAGCACTCACCAAGATCGCTTCTGGTCCTATAGATGCTGCTTCAGTGACATTGTCCGATCTACGATAGGGATTGTCGGACGATCTAGAATGGGATAGAAAACGTTTCAGTCAAGTCCTCAACTGGGAACCCGTGTGCATGACTAGCCCTCACCTGCTGGGATTACTACTCCGAGGCATTTTTACTGAAAAAGACATGTAGGCTAGGTGGAAGGTTTGAGATAGATCACTGATCCGCACGCTTAGTCATCGCCACTTGTCAGCTCCATCATTATTCCATATTTTGTAAGAAATTAAAGCTTACAAGATGCAGTTTGCGCTTGGAGATGAAGATGCTTATGTGGAAGGTTAAAGACAAATGTGGATGAGGGGAAGTATTTACGTAAATTAGCGATGGGAAAGGATTCTCGCTGCTGACAGCGATGACTTGTTTGGTTAGTGTACAGTCCAATGGCCAGCGTGGATGCACAGCGTGCAGCCAGTTGAGTGGCCACGGCGTGAACCAAACAACGGGCAGCCTGCATGCAGCGCCTATTTTGCATGCTACTTTCCACGCTTTTCGAGCCGCGTGCCTTTCTCTATTCGCGTTTGGTGCACGCCTCCTCCGACACCACGCCATGGATGTTCGGCGGTGGTAAACGAAGAAGCGTCGCCTAAAGACCTAGTCGGCCACCCAGTCGGTACAGACACGCGCGTAATATTGACATTGGTAGGAAGCCCGTTACAGTCGTCATTAGCAATACAGTGGCCAACAGTAGTGGTCGTCAAACATATCAGCTAGCCACAACAGCCCCCATTTCACAATGCCCGCGCAACAGCAGGACCCCTTCGACGACCTCCTCGGCTCAGATTCCCCTCCAGCCCCACCAAGGAACGACATATTCCACGAGGGCCGGCATATCGACTTTTTTCACCAAGGCAGTAGCACCGCTCGTGCACCTGCCGCAATTTCCCAAAGAGGTTCATCTCCGGATTCAGTAAACCAAGCAACATATGCTTTGGATCCGTTCTTTGATGAGTGAGTTCGTCTAGCAATTGATAATCGCATATGACGGCGCGGGTGACACAAAATGCCAACCTAGTGATGATGAGTATGGACCCGCTGTATCCAACAGCTATTCTGGATATCTCGCTCCTCATCCGTCCTCTGCCCTTCACAGCTCCCAACCTCTCGGTCGTTCCGATCCCTCCCTTTTAGAATCAAGTATGCCCCTTGCAAACGCGGGCGCCATGCCCGCAGGCTTCTCAGGCCCAATGGACGATAATGACGTCAAAGGCTATCAAGCTTCCTCTTCGACAGCTTATGCCGCCGAGGACCCCTTTAGAGACGATGAAGGTCCATCTGCCTATGCGTTCACCGCTCCAGGTGCGTCAAGCGGATGGACACAGCCGCGGCGCAGTAGATGGCAGATGTTCAGAGATGACTACTTGACGGATGTAGACTGGTCGTTTGGTGTAAACCAGCTGCTAAGAAGGAGAAGCAAGTTCGATGGGGTGCCTCGTGAAATAGCCTTGAACGAACCGGAAGAAAATAGACTGAAGGGATTCGAGAGGAATTCTGTTACTACCGGCAAGTACGGTCCCATCACATTCCTGCCAAAATTCTTGTTGTGTAAGTTTTGTATATCAGTTTTTCGCATATTGATCATTACTTATGAGATCAGCCGAGTTCTCTCGTTCAGCCAATTTGTTCTTTCTGTTCACAGGTATTACTCTCTTTGAAACAAAAATATGCCCATCTGACAAAACTTTCAGCTTGTATTCAGCAAGTTCCCAATGTATCTCCGACAGGTCACTGGACAACTATCGTTCCTCTTGGAGTTGTCATTATCGCAAGCGCTTTTAAGGAGATCAAAGAAGACTTCGTTAGTGAAGTTCGCTTAGCCGGTGAACTCGATCTGACCAGCCACAGAAACGTCATGCGTCTGACCGATCCTTGAACAATAATCTCGCCCAAGTGCTAGTTGATCAACAATTTCAATTAAGGCCGTGGCGTAGACTACGAGTCGGTGACATTGTGCGATTAGAAGCTAACAGCTTTATTCCTGCGGACATAGTCTTGATAAGTAGCAGTGAGCCAGAAGGCTTGTGTTACGTCGAAACTGCGAATCTCGATGGGTCAGTAAATCTCCACACTATTCAACTGTCTTGACTGATTATTTATTGGGCACAGGGAAACAAATCTGAAAATCAAACAAGCTCATCCTTCTACGGCTTCACTTACAAATCCTCACTCCGTATCTTTGCTTCGCGGACACATCCTTTCCGAACCTCCAAATTCATCTTTATATACGTATGATGGTACCTTCCACCTTTCTTCCGCTCATCCTGGATCTGCGCCTACAAAAATTCCCGTTGGTCCAAACCAAATGCTGCTGAGAGGTGCCCAGTTGAGGAATACCGGCTGGGTGTATGGTGTGATAGTCAATGCGGGTCACGAGACGAAGCTCATGCGAAATGCGACGTACGTAACAGAATTTGGCTAGGACGTTGCTGATATTTATGCAGTGAGGCCCCCGTTAAGCGAACGGCTGTTGAGCGTCAGGTTAATAGGCAGATTCTTTACCTTTTCCTTCTTTTAATCGTCCTCTCACTTGTTTCGACCATCGGAAGCAGCATCAGGACGTGGCTATTTGACAAGAACGCCTGGTATTTGCGATTGGGTGATGAAAGCAAGAATAAAGGTATGCTCTCCGTTGAGTGGTCACGTGTTGGTCTGACATGTATCAGCTCGACAGTTCATCGAGGACATCCTGACGTTCATAATTCTGTATAACAACCTTATTCCCATTTCGTCAGTGAACCTTGGCTGTAAAAGTTAGTGTTGGCTGATCATTCACCGCAGCCTCATTATGACAATGGAAGTCGTCAAATTCCAACAAGCATCCCTCATAAACTCCGACCTCGACATGTACTACGCTCCCACCGACACTCCAGCTTTGTGCCGAACATCGTCACTTGTTGAAGAACTCGGACAAATCGCATACATTTTCTCAGACAAGACTGGAACGCTGACCCGGAACGAAATGGAGTTTAGGGAATGTACCATTTTCGGTACGATGTATGCTCAGACGGTGGACGACAATAAGAGAGATCAAGGGCAAAAAACGTTTGATTCTCTAAGACATAGAGCTCAGGAGGACAGTCAGGAAGGACATGTCATACGAGAATTGTGAGCCGTATCCATGCGCTCTTCACTTACTGGAAGCTAACTCCTTTAGCCTATCTTTACTTTCAATTTGCCACACCGTGATTCCGGAGGAGCATGATGGAAAAATGGTGTATCAGGCTTCAAGTCCAGATGAGGCTGCCTTGGTGGCGGGCGCCGAGATGCTTGGCTATCGCTTCCAAGTGAGTCCACTTAGCTAAGATATCCCACAGAAAACAAAACTAATTACAATGTAGACTCGCAAACCCAAGTCTGTATTCATTGATGTCAATGGCGAAACTCAAGAGTGGGAAATTCTCAACGTCTGCGAATTCAACTCTTCTCGAAAGAGAATGTCAACTGTCGTTCGTGGACCTGATGGCACGATCAAGCTGTATACAAAGGGTGCCGACACTGTGATCTTCGAGAGACTGGCGCCGAAACAGGAATTCTCCGAGCCTACACTTGTACACCTTGAAGTAAGTCTGATTTAATCGTGGAAGGGCTGGGTTTTTTACTTATGCACCGGCGCAGGATTACGCTACAGAAGGGCTTCGAACGCTTTGTCTTGCGTATCGCGACATTTCCGAAGAAGAGTACTCGAGCTGGTCTGCATTATACAATAATGCTGCTTCTCAGATGTCGGGGCGAGCAGAAGCTCTTGACAAAGCGGCTGAGGTCATTGAGCAAAACTTGCAACTCTTGGGGGCGACGGCTGTCGAAGATAAATTGCAAGACGGTGTTCCAGACGCTATTCACACCTTACAACAGGCAGGGATCAAGGTGGGTGTTCTGAAATTGCCTAAGGAGACCTGGACTGACTCACTCAGATTTGGGTGTTGACTGGTGACAGACAAGAAACTGCTATCAACATCGGCCTTTCCTGTCGACTCATATCCGAATCTATGAATCTTGTAAGTTCTCATTTGAGATTGATGCGATGTCGAAAATAATTTCTGACAAATTACTGGTAGGTCATTGTGAATACTGAGACTGCGGTCGAAACATCAGAGCTCCTGAATAAACGTTTATTTGCAATCAAAAACCAACGACTAGGTGGAGACACCGAAGAGCTCGCTCTGATTATTGGTACGTAATTGCGAATTCATTGTTCAACGTTTCTAATAATCTGGCAGATGGCAAAAGCTTGACATACGCGCTGGAGAAAGACTGCTCTGATGTTTTCCTGGAGTTGGCAATCATGTGCAAGGTGAGACGAGATTAAATGCCCTGTCGACCCCATGCTAATCATGTTGGAGTAGGCTGTCATTTGTTGTGCGTCCTGTGTCAATAATTTTTGTGTTTTGCGATGACTGACCAGTGACATAGGTCGTGTATCGCCTCTTCAAAAGGCTTTGGTCGTCAAGCTGGTCAAGAGGAGTACAGATGCTCCTTTGCTCGCTATTGGTGATGGAGCCAACGATGTCAGTATGATTCAGGCGGCCCACGTCGGTGTTGGCATATCAGGTGTGGAGGTATGTGATCTGACATAACCTTTTATTGGTAAAACTGAAGATCTCTTCAGGGCTTGCAAGCAGCACGATCTGCCGATATTGCCATCTCGCAGTTCAGATTTCTACGAAAATTGTTATTGGTACATGGTTCATGGAGTTACCAAAGGTTGACCAAGTTGATCCTCTGTGAGTAGATCGTCAATCAACATGGTATGTCTAATTTCAATCAAACGTAGACTCTTTCTACAAGAACATCACTTTCGCCCTAACTCTTTTCTGGGTGAGTATTCGTCCCCTTTGAAGGGTTTCATCGCTGACCTCCTCCACACATTAGTACTCATGGTTCAACGATTATTCTGGTCAGATTGCCTTTGAGGGGTGGTCTATGTCCTATTACAATGTCGTCTTCACCATCTTACCTCCTCTCGTAATTGGTATATTTGATCAATTTGTTTCCGCTCGTATGCTCGATCGCTATCCTCAGCTTTATCATCTTGGCCAGCAAAATTACTTCTTTACACCTATTCGCTTTTTCTATTGGGTCGGCAATGCGTTTTACCACAGTGTTGTAAGTAAAGAATTACACATAACTTTGAGCATTATCTTATACTGCACATTAGCTTCTCTTTGCGTTCTCTGTCCTGGTTTTCTACAACGATTTACTTGCCACAGATGGGAAAAATTCTGGCTTATGGGTTTGGGGCACCACCCTGTATCTGGCGGTGTTGCTAACTGTCTTGGGCAAAGCGGCCCTGATTTCAGAGTATGTCCATCCACGTGAATAAGTTTGAGATCGCTGATTGTAACTGTGTCAGTGTTTGGACCAAATACACTTTGGCCGGTACGTTCGTATGAAGGCTGCCAGCCATTTGCTAACAGATACGATAGCGATTCCCGGATCTTTCATTTTTACCATGATTGCTTTGCCGCTGTATGCTATCATCGCCCCTCTTCTGAACTTCTCACTAGAGTATACTGGCATTGTACCCCGTCTCTGGGCCGATCCTGTCTTCTATTTTGTTTTATTACTTTTCCCCATCATTTGTCTTCTCCGTGACTATGTTTGGAAATAGTGAGTTGAAATTCGACATTTTTCGGATGAGAAACTGATTGATATATAGCTATCGACGCACATACCACCCTGCGTCCTATCATATCGTGCAGGAAATTCAAAAGTTCAGCCTCTCAGACTACCGACCTCGGCAAGAACAGTAAGCATCATCAGCCTTGTAATCTCTGCTGACAAAAATATAGATTTCAAAAGGCTATCAAAAAGGTGCGCGCCACCCAGCGTATGCGACGACAGAGAGGATTTGCCTTTTCACAGACCGAGACCAATAACCAAGATCAAGCACGACTTATCAGGGCATATGACACCAGCGTGGCGAGACCTTCAGGATATTAGATGAATAAGTAGGCATTATTCCATGATGTATATCGTCACAAGGTTGGACCAGTACAAAGACTGTTCATTCCTCTATCAAGACGGTAGGGAGGCTTGGGAGCATGATTGAAATATTAATTCTGGTACGTCGCAAGGCAAACCGTCCTTCTGGAGAATTGATAAGCGCAAGTCCGGGGTGGGGAATAACACCCATGGGCAACTTACGCTGATATCGAATGCCGCCCACGGAATATTTTTACTTGATCCTGACATTGATGCGTAAACATATCTAAACTCATCACCGCTGCCGCCTCTGAATACAACAAGACGCAGCGTTTTGTTGGTAGTCCACCAGTCACCTAAAAAAACATCGTGGTTTACTGATAGCTGTTAAGATTCAGAAATAATAGGGACTTACCGAGTTGGGGCATTAACACTGCACGATCACTCGTTCCAAAACTGGCTGGTTTGTTTTCGGCAGTGAAGAGTTTGGTAGCAAGTTGGTTACAAACTATCACCTAAAAAGTTGTTAATCCTGAAACTATATAACAATGGCGGTTTCAGTCCTACAGCGCATCGACGAAGAGCTGTCGCATGGTTGATGGTTTGTTTACATCTGATCCATCTGTCAATATAATGTTGGGATACGTTGTCACATCCAGACATACAAATCCATGATTTTCCGTCTCGCAGCTAAGTCAAGACCCGGTTGGCGAAAATGGAAACTCAATGTATCGATGACAACCAGGTTGACCTAATGATTCGCAGGGTGAGTGAACGAAGAAGTAATTGAAAGGACACCTATACTTTGGGATGGGATTCTAGCCAGTCACTCAGAGTATATATAAAGGCGATCATTTGAGCTTGTGAAAAGATCCGTACAAGATAGAAACCTTTAAGGAAAGACTTTGTGTCTGAAATTCAAGATATCAGCATCTTGATACTTGCGTTGCGCGTTGATGCCTGAAGCTGACCGGTGTTCCCATGTATGCGCTGTGCAGCCTTGAATAAACGTTCTGATGTCATGGATCCTTCGGTGTCTAGCCAAGCCGGTCAAACGTGCACGAGTAATAATGGAACTGCATACCTATGAGTAGCACTTCTCCCTTTTCACTTTGATCGTCCGCACGAACAGAATTTGTAAGATTACCAGGAGAAAGCCGAGCACTCATTGCAATGGCAAGAGCAAGGGAGCTCTTACCACCCCCAGGCGGCCCTGATATCTCGATTGACATACCAGGAACTATGGATCCCCTTTGGTTGGATTCTTCTCCCCTCGTTGGAAGTGCGTCTGTCGAGCTGCAAAGGTGGCCGATGAGAGCGTCCAAGGAGGAGGAGAACGTCGAAAAATGAGGTAAATCTGATGTTGATAAGAGATCTGCAGCTGTTGTTGACTGTACATGCGCTTGAAAATGTTGAGGGAGGACGGACGGCGGTCCGTCAGGTGGGGCATTTGCTAGCGAGAATTAGATGTCTCTACTCGAACAGGTCGTGCGACATACATAGCCACTGCCTCGTCTGTTGTATCGCATCCTCGGCCTGCAAGACATCTATTCCAAGCTCTAAAAATAAAGTCAGGATTGATCCCATGCTGTTAATAGGGTGTTGTACCTGTGGACAAGTCGTCTGGAGATATCGTAGCGATGTCTTCAATGGTCGTGTAGCCGGCACTGGTTAAGGCTGTTCTCAAGTTGCGTCTGAGGGAACGGATGAGTGGGGTGCGAAAGGGCGGGCGGCACTTACTGGAGGGGGAGCGCGGACAGGGGGGTGGGTGGCCGTGGCATACGGGGACTGTTATGCTGCACCACGAAGGTAGTCGCGTGCGGCCATACATACCGACCCATTTAAAGACGCGACGCGTGCCCTACTGCCACGCCGGATAACGCCGTAAGCGCAGCCACGTGGCGTCGTTCTACACCAGGCCGCGCGAGCGTATCCTCAAGTGGCCCAGTCCACCGCACATACATACATATACTCACATACCTATCATCTTCCTGCCCAACCATCTCCATATCAATTATCTACCATGGTATGTCCTTCCGCGCTGTAATCAGCAACGCTCACCACCCGCAGTCTGTGATGGAGCTCAACGGCGGCTCAGTCGTCGCCATGATCGGCAAAGATTGTGTTGCTATTGCGTCCGACTTACGGCTAGGAAATCAGCAAGTCGGTATCGCTGCCAACTTTGACAAGGTCTTCCCCATCAACGATAAACTCTACTGTGGACTGCCGGGGCTTGCTACAGACGTATACACCTTGTAGGTGCTATCAAGTAACCAGTGATCAGGACAAATGCTTAAACCTGGAACAGACGAGAACATTTGCGATTCCGGGTGAACATGTATCGAATGAAGGAAGAGCGCGAGATCACACCAAAAACATTTACCCACCTTCTTTCAAGCACACTATATGAGAAGAGGTGAGTGCATCCCTGACTGACATTCTTAACACATCAAATCCTGACATGGTGATCATAAGGTTTGGGCCTTTCTTCCTAGAACCTGTTGTCGCTGGTCTCCCCACTCCCACCTCTCTTGAACCTCATCCTAGACCTTACATCTCCACAATGGACACGTACGTTCTTGAACACTTTACAAAAGTCGATATAACTTATATGGATTGATAGCATTGGTTGCATAACTACACCGAAGGACTTCGCTGTTGCTGGCACGGCTGCCGATAAGTTGTACGGTATCGCTGAAGGTCTTTGGGAACCCGACCTTGTATGTTGCTCTTATACCTTTGGTTGCATTGGACACTCCTGATGAAAACGCTTCAATAGGAACCAGAAGATTTGTTTGAGACAATCTCACAGACTCTTCTTAGTGCGGTGGATCGAGATGCGTTGAGTGGTTGGGGTGCTGTCGTCAACATCATGTATGGTCAGGACTTTATATCAGATGTACTTTTCGCTGATTTCGCTATGCTGTAGAACACATGACAAAGTAATTACTCGGACACTCAGAGCGAGAATGGACTGAGGAAGCTTGGTGAAGAGGTACAAGTACAGTAATAGACTGAGAGACGCAAATTATGACATGTATATCTTACTTGTATGGTTGTGCCGATGCACTTGCAGGTTTAGGACTCTGGTGGATGGAGACCTGCGATGATATAGTCGAATATGTGGTCCTTGTATATATGTCGTACAGTGTCGGTCGCTTGAACTAACAAGAAATGCCGGGAGCGGATAAAGACTGGTGACGCAATGAATTATGCGGCGGAAATGGAGAAGAAAGAAAAGCGGAAAAGGCCGCTGCGAGGATTATAATTTGAAAGATGGTTTTTGTTATTGTAAGGCGGACTTTGTTCATATTTTCTTTTTTCCTGTCACTCAAAAAAGTTGGGTAGTCAACGTAGATACCGGGCAAATCTCTCGGTGTCACAGTAACTCATCCACAACAAACGATGCCCCCCCAGCCCGCCCCCGCCAGGCAGAACGGCGTCCCCCAACAGCCCATCCCCCGCCCTCCGGTTCCCCAGCAAGGCATCCCAGCCCACTTCCCCGTCCCCAACCAACCCCCAGCTCAGTATCCCATCATGGCCTATCCTCCCCAATCAGGATTCTACGTAAGCTTCACACTACATTCCACATTCGTATCCTGACTATAACCCCTTACCCTTTTTGCAGGCCGGATACAACCCTTATGAGCAACAGCAGAACTTTGGGATGCCCCCCCAATGGGCTCCCCAGCACCACCCTCAAAACCAGTTTCCGGGCGGCTACAGTGCTCGGCCTGTCTCCCCGCCCTCTGGAACAGCTCCTTTCCAGCCCGCGCAGCAATCCTTCATCCACAACTCTCCCTTCCCCGGCGGCAGTGGGCCTAACGGTCCTCAGACACCCCTTCGGCCTTCCGGTCCTGCCTTGAACGGTCACCAGCAAACTTCTTCAAACGCATCTCAAACATCTGCTCCTTCCACCCCCAACTTCTCTCTCTCTGGTGCCAGTGCTACTTTTACTCCTCGACGATCTGCCGCAATCAAAATTTCAAGACCCGACGGCACGGAGTTCGACCTCAAAAAGGAGGCCTTGAAGGTTTCGTCGACAACTGTGTCCCCTGCACCTACATCTCCCGCCTCTACTCCTCATACTCCTGCGACGCCCAATTCTGAATTGAAAAATGTCAAGGTAGACACTCCCAAGAAGCCTGTGTTTGGATTACCTGTGACAGTCAAGATTGAGAGGCCAGAGGAGAAAGCTGCCAGGCTACTAGAGGAAGCGAAGAGAGAAAAGATCAGGGCCCAAGAGGAAAAGGAAGAAAATGAGAGGAAGGAGAGACTCGAAAAGAAGGCCAAGGAAGAGGAAGAGAAGAAGGCCAAGGACGCTGCTGAAAAGGTAAGCATTCGAAGTCTGGTATATGCTTTTTCCGTCGTGTGACTCACATCCCTGTGCAGGCTGAACAGGCAAATTCCGCCGGCGAGCCCACCAACACAGAAGTCAACGGATCTGTCGAAGAGGTCATCTCCGGCGCTCCTTCCTCAGTGTCTTCTCCTGCCCTTGGCGCTGGCCTTCCTCCTAAGCCTGTGTCTGTTGTCAACGGCGCAAACGCTCTTCCAGCCACCCTCAACCTCGCTTCTGCTTCTCCTCCTGTAGTCAGCGAGCCCTCTAGTGCTTCTGTCTCTGCTCTCAGCTCTGCTCGCCCTATTGAGGACATCCACGCCATCAGTTACCCTGGTTCACTGAAGTCTCCAAACCCCCAGCTTAATGTGTCTGCAGAGCCTCGCAAGTTCCGATACGACCGCGAGTTTTTGATGCAGTTCATGAATATCTGTAAGGACAAGCCCGAGAGTCTTCCTCCTCTTGAGGAGATTGGCCTCGAGGCAGACGGCGGTAGTGGGTTCGGTAGCCGTGGTTCCCGCGGGGGCCGATCCTCTCAGGGACCCTCAAGCCGTACTGGCTCTACAGGTCTTGGTATCGGCGGTGTCAATAGGGCAACAATGGGTTCTTTCAGCATGGGCCAATTTGGTTCTGGTTCTGGTTCTGGTTCTCTACGCAACTCGACTAGTGAACAGCGCTACCGTGCCAGTCTCCCAGGGCGCTCATCGAGCCAAGGTGGTCCCGGCGGTCTCCCTTCGTTATCCGGTCTTCCTTCGATGGGTCTTTCGAGTTCTCGAGGTGGCGAGAGCCGAGGAAGTCAACGCGGTTCCAAGCGTGTTCCCCAATCTTCCCAACCTTCAACTCCCGCCGCTGCTCCGATTCCCATCTCTGAAAATGCCTGGACCCGAAAACGACTTGGTGGTGACTCCGAGGGAACTCCCGCTTACATTGAGCGAAAGGTCAAGGCTTTGCTCAACAAGCTTACTGAGGAAATGTTCGATCCTATTTCCAAGCAGATTCTTGAATGGGCGAACAAATCGGCGAACGAGACTGATGGTTTAACTCTCAAGCTCGTCATCAAGCTTATCTTTGAAAAAGCTACCGATGAGGCGCACTGGTCTTCTATGTACGCAAAGCTCTGTCGATTGTTGCACGACGAGATCAGTAACGATGTTTCCGACACCATCGATGGCCAAGTAATTTCTGGTCGATCCCTTTTCCGACGATATCTTCTCGGTCGATGCCAGGTAGATTTTGAAGCGGGGTGGAAGGCTCGTGAAGACACTGCAGTGGCAGCAGCGGCAAAGAAGGATGAGGATGAAGCGAAGCAAGAGAAGGCTAAGGCGGAGGATGGTGGTGAGGAGAAGGAGGCTGACTTAATGAGCGATGAGTACTACGCGGCTCAGAAAGCTAAGCGACGAGGTCTCGGTTTAATTCAACTGATTGGTGAACTCTTCAAGAGAGAGATTGTTGCCAATCGAGTCATCAGCCAATGTCTATTGAAACTTCTCAGCAATGTCAATGATCCCGACGAGGAGGACATCGAGTCTGCTTGCAAGCTTCTCGCGACCGTCGGTGCCGCATATGATCGAGCGGCCCGTGAGAATCTCAACAAGGCCTTTGACGTGCTTAATCAGATGATGAAGATTGAGTCGCTTCCATCCCGTATTAAATTCATGATTATGGTCAGTATTTGCAATTTATCAGTTGTTCAGATCGATGCTAACATCAAAATCAGGATCTTAACGATCTTAGGAGGGAGGGATGGAAATCTCGAAAGAACCAGAGCGGCGTGATGACTATTGCAGAGATTCACGAACAGAACGCAAAGGAGAAAACCGCCGCCGCCGCTGCTGCTCGAGAATCTCTCTCTCGAGGTGGTTCTCGTTCCGGAAATAGGCGCGACGGTACCCAACCCGGAGAATGGCAATCCGTCTCATCTAATCCCCGGTCTATCAGCCGCCCCACCGACTTTTCAAATATTGGTCGAAACATCAGTTCAAGCAGTGTCACGCCGTCATTCGGTCCTTCAAGCGTTTTCGCGAACCGCAAGGGCAAAGCCGCCACGGCTAGCAATGCTCCTTCACCGACATCCCGCCCCTCCTCAGCTAACATGTTTAGCGCTCTCCACGAGGCCCAGGAGTCAGAGTCTCCCGCCGAAAGGCGTACTAGTACCGACGAAGGGGAGGCCCCCCAGAGAAAGAAGCTCAACCTTGCACCTCGAACAAAGCCTTTGGCATCCGAGGATGACGCTAGGGAGGAAGGAGAGGAGGCTCGGTCTGAGGAGGAAGCTGCCGGTCCTGAGTTGTCCGAAGGCGATATCAAATCAAAGATTGACCTTGACATGAAGGAGTTATGGGGTGACAAAGACCAGGGAGGCTCAAGAAACCCGGCAGATGTGGCAGAGTACTTTAGCTCTTTACCCGAATCACGTCGACCCTTATTGGCCGCCAGGCTGTTGGATGACTTATTTAGGATTTCGAAACTCAAGGATGCCGAGGTGGTTGCAAAGGGTTGGAAGGTTTCTTTGGAACAGCAGGCTGTTTCTTCTGAAGTTCTTAAGCAGGCGTAAGTGCATTTATTCCCTTCATGTGTCAGTTTTGACATCTCTGTGCCGTAGTTTGGAAGCTCGTATGCCTACTTTGGATGACGAAGCAATCGACTTCCCCAATGCCTACGACGCTGTTGCCCTACTCACTCGATCTCTTTCACTCTCTGATGACGACGTCAGTGCTTTGGGAGACAAGATCGAAGTTGATGGTACTCCCCGAGTTACCCCCAAACAAAAACTTGAGAAGGCTCTCGCCAAACTCAATGAGCAAGCATGAAGAAGTTTTTGATACCCGTAGATCATTTATTCATCTTGGTCCAGTGATATATGTATTGTATTGCATAAAGCCCAGTTCAGTGTTACGTAAACTGAATACACATCGTCGCGCGGTTGTGTAGGTGTGGAGGTGGCCAGCGGCACGCAGGTAAGGCGAACTGCCATAAGGGAGATCTTCGTTTCTTCATTTTTCAACAGTCTCGTCACTTTTCAACAGTCCTATTGGAGCGCTCGTGCGGCTCCCGGCCCCCATTACGACGACCATGTTCGCTAGTAACAATGACCCCTCTTCTCCCGATACCAGGTATATCCATCCCCCATCTTGATATAACACTAAACTAACTGGTACTCACATTTCCGCGGACCAGAATGATAGCCTTCCAGACCCTTCTGGACGGCTCCGAGACTGCCTTAGAGAAAAGCGTAGATATAGAGCTTCTCAGGAAACTTTGTGCCACAGGTGAGCCACACATCCTGCGCGCAGCAGCTGACTGGCAGGCATTCCAAGTCATCCGCCGCACCTCCGCCCTTTAGCATACTCTTTGCTGCTTGAACTTCTGCCCCTCGATAAACACCAATGGAAAGGAACAATGAGGGCCCAAAGGCGTCGCTACTACGTAGGTCCCTAACCAATGCTCTAGCTAATCATGTAAGAACCTGATGCAGACATTCATGAGAGAGTTGGAAGCCCAGCCTGTGAGTGGATAGATTTGTTTGTGCTGCCATTGTTAACTGACAATGTGAGCGCAGAATTCATCGAGCTCGGGCACGGATAATATCTTGAATGGGATATCGGGAGACATCAAAAATCTGAAATCTCCTTTCTGGCACCGTCCTGTTTCTTATCGTCCTTCTTCGCCATTACGCCCTGTGAACAGCAAAGTCATACGGAGGAGCGAAGGATCCAACAAAGAACAGGAAATAGAAGAAAGTTTTAGCGACTCGGAAGAAGAATTTGAAGAACCCATTTTAAATAGGAGGGCCGTCTTCGAGCGTCTGGAAGTCTTATCAGCTGCTAGACACGCAACTTCTGTTCAGAAAGGACCCCTCAATAACATTACTGTCCAGTCACCTGTGTCCTCAGTCGAGTCCACAGTATTATCCCCCCAAATAACTCTGTCATTTGACCCCACACCTATGCCTTCTCCATCAGGCATTACCCGGTCACCGAAACTCATCCAGTCAGCCCCGCAACCTATGATCGACGAACAGGCACCATCATCGATCACCCTTCTTTCCCCCAGACCTTTACAATCCACCATAGACAGTCCGGCGGCGCCTGTAAAAGGTGCTCTTTTACACCCAGACAGCAATCGCGAGGCTCTAATCCGGCTGCTATACGTATTCTGCCAATCAAATCCTCAGTGGCGGTATCGTTCGTCGTTTGTTGACATCGGAGCTGCCCTGTATTTGATATACGCGGGAGGAACAAAGTCCGATCTGGATTATGTCGAAGAGCAAACCTTTTGGGCGCTTTCTGCCCTCGCTGGCGACACCAGTGAGCTGTTATCAGATGAAGGCATGGATAGCGCTCTGGATCGGTTTGAGAGGCGCCTCCATTGGGTGAATCCAGCTCTATCAAAAATCCTACGAGATAGAAATGTAGAGCCTGTCCTGTACGCTCAGCGATGGCTTTCGTCCTTCTTCACACTGGACGTACCCCCGACACGAATCCCTCTGCTCTTCGATATCATCGTTTCTGCAAGGTTATCGAGTCCTGAAGAACAACCCAAGGTTGACTTGATAATGGACATAGGAGTTGCTATGGTTTCACTACTCAAAGACGAAATTGTTTATCCAAATCATCTAAAGGTATCTCATGGGATGTGGGATAATGCTGTAGAGGAGGATGAGGACTCTAGCGACGCCATGGTTCGCGTTCTCACATTATTACGCTCATACCCATTGGAAAGAGCGGGAGATCTGCCTGCTGTACTGGAGGAAGCCTCAGATTTACAAGAAACTCGTCTGCTGTCCTTGCAACGGGGGATTGATCCTGATCAGATACCATTGCCACCTAGAAAACCCGTTTCGGTGAAGAATCTACGAGACCAAGCAGCCACAAACTCTAGCTGGGGTAAGGCGGTCGGCTCCTTATGGAGCTCCATCTCCGCTACCTCAATTTCTGCGGTAAAAAGCGCGCCTGCACCATTATCGTCAACGCTAGACAGTAGCTCTGGCCGTTCTCCTGTAACGGACCGTCGGCGGAGCGATAGCGTTACCTCTTCAGTATCTGCTATCCAGGAACGTTTCGCTAGCCTTTCCAAACATTTCTCTCCGACAAGTTCACCTAAACAATCAGAAGACGAGCCTGTAAATCTTCCTCGGCCGCTTCTCCTTTCCGGGTCTACACGATCGGTTAGCCGAAGTTATCGTGGAGACTCGACCCCTTCTTCTTCGCCACGAGCTTCGCCATCTATGGATAAAAGTTTGAGCCCGTCAAATGAGTTTAGATCGCCACCTAACAGGTCCCTGCCTTCAAGGCAATCGCCTGGTGGACTGTACAAGATTGGTAATAATTATAGAAACCGGCACCCTTTGAGGACTGCGCCCACGCTGGCGCAAAGAATACATGCAGGTGCAGATCATCTATGGCGATCAGAGAGCGCGATAGACGAGAAGGAAATGCGGAAGGTAGATGATAATGCTCACGACGATGAAAGCTCTGGGTGGCGTTCTGTATAGCGGATCATACTCTTTTGCTTGCAGATTGTTACGCGCTTTTTGATATTTGGTTATCCTGTCATTTCATGCACGATTTTGTTCGATGTTATACATATGTCCCCACAGAGCACCGATAATTACTGTAAGCCGAAGAAAATCAGTGCATTCAACAAGCCAAGTCTATAATTCGTCGTTACGGTCATTCACATAAAGTCGTTATATAAATAAAAAAAATGTCAACTAATCTGTCTTCAAGTGTCCAACAATGCTAGGCTGTGGCCCGTCCTGTACAGTGGTATCCTGGGTATCACTTGCCCCTCCTATAGGCATCTCGCTATTGTCCATATCCTGCCCCACCTCGGGTTTCTCGCTGGGCTCGACTTGTTCCAGGCCAACAGGGCGGAGAGACTTGTCTCCACCCCTCATTACCGATCTGAGGAAATTGTAGAATCGTTGACCATAGAAAACGGGATCGACACAAGAGATTGTATGCTGGCCTGTCAGCTACCTTGCCATCCATTATGAAACTTACTCTGTCCTCAGTCATGCTCTTCCAAAAATGCTCAATCTTCTTTAATGAGCTATATGGAGTGCAGATATCAATCACACCAAGGTAATAGATTGTGTCCAAAGGCTGATTTGCCTCGTTGGTGGCGCGGAATCCGCCTTCGTCTTGGTAAAAGATGAAATGTCTACGATCTGCCGAATCCTCAGATGGAAGCTGAGACGTGACATCGAGGCTCTTGGGGTCGGATCGTCTAACAACTTTCCGCACGTTGGATGCTTCTGAAGGACCTTGCTTGGTTGAAGGCTTGCGCTTGGTAGTGGTAACCTCGGGCTACATATATCAGTACCAGGCCCTTGTTACAAACTGTATACTCACATGAAAAACGGACAACTGGTTCTTGCGGAGGTTATCACGATTGCCCCTCTCCATGTTATGTATACCAACAAGGAGTGAATAATCCATGACTTTGATCCTTTTCAAGAACTCCATATCTCTCCTCAACTGCTCTGTCAATAAAGCCCGCTTCTCGGGTCCAAACTCCAACGTTCGCCCTCGGTTAACCCAGTTTTTATCTTTCAGCGTCGCCCGAGGATTTTGTGCCGCCCTTTCCTCTGGATATTCCCTACCAAAGGAAGATCCCTTGAGGTCATAGGTTTCGTGAATGTCGCGGTGAGGTGGAAAGAGGTTGTTCATGATCACAAAGTGGATTTTAGGGCCACGGGGGAGCTTTACACGGTGAAGACCGTAGAATCTTGAAAGAAGGGTATGTGGATTTTCCTTGACATGTTGGTGATAGTCTTTAAGTATGGATCGAAGAAATTTGTGTTCGGAATGTGCTATTGTTTTGATGATGAAACGATAGTCTCGAGAAAAGTAGAAAAACGATCCAGACTTTCCAGGAGAGCCTAATTCGGATAAGATGTATTTTGCGGTCAACGAGAGTAGATAGTCTGCCGGGTCAAGGTGGAAATGTTCGTCTCGAAGTTCTCGAAATACCCATGGGGCATAATCCTTGAACTTGAAGTCGTACTTTGCGGATGGTGTAAGTTCATTACCAACACTGCCAGGCCCCATTAGCAGGCCCATATTGTAAGATACCCCATCGCGACTTACATATCGAAAGAAAATTTATGTCGAGCAGTGTAATCGTCGTCTGAGATTGGACGCTTTATTTTAGCTTGGCAACGCGATACCTATATAATTAGCAACAAGCCGACCAAAAGTTGACTTACTCCTATCCGAATACCGGTGAGCATATTGTACATCAATACGTAGTTCACATGATCTTCGCCAATCAAATTCCCAACCAGAACCTTGGTTTCTTCTTTCTCCTTCTCTCTGGGCTTTTCTTTTGGCTTTTCCTCAATTTTTGGTTCAGGGTCTGAATCACTTGTTGTGCTCGCCTTTTTTTGCCTGCGTTCCAGTCTCTCTATTCTTTCTCTTCGAATATGCTCCTCCTGAGCTAAAATTGCAGAATCTAAAAGGTCGCCCTTGGCACTCGGAGGGCCAGAGGGGGGCGGTGTTGAAGATGGCGATGTGAACGCAGTGTGAGCATTGGTTAAGGGTGAACGAGGTGCTGAAGGAAAATTTGAGGAACCGACAGTACTTCGGCGGTACAGTTGCGGAGTGGGCGCGAGAAGACTGCCGGCGCTATCGCGTCGCTCGAGATTGGGATCGGATTCGTGCGGTAATAAAGGGAGATCTTTACCTTTACCAGGTGATTCGCCATCACGCTGGGGAGCAAGTCGACCGCTTCTGACCAGCGTCAAGGAGCCGGCTCGGCTGGACGTGGAACTGCTGGATACTCGTCGTGTAGAAAATGGTATTGGTGGAGCAAGCACCGTCGGGGACATTTCTGACGGTTCCGATGTGAAACCAGTAGCGATAGTGGGCCCGTTTTCTGAGACAGGCGCGGCTGCTGAATGGTAAACGGGGGTCTCGTCTGTATTGTCGGACATGATAACCGATTCGTCCAGCCCTCCTTCACTCAAGGGCGGGCTGGGCGGAGGGCCTTGCATGATCACAGGTGACGGAGCGAAATCCGCGTCCGAATTGTGTGAATTCCTTTTGAAAACCCCGCTGACCTTGCCTATGATATTCCTGTAATTTGACGGCTCCGGTGAATGAGACTTGAGCTCGACTTCGTTGGCGGAGACCTTGGTGATGTGCACGGGCGGCTGGCGGGTATCTGAATTGCCGGGGCCGGCCGCAATGGTCTGCAGACTGGGTGGGAGAGGAGGCAGGGACGAAAGGGAGTCTGGGTGGGAGAGGAGATGGAAGGGGTTTATGCGGGGCGAGGATGATTCTGTCGGTGAGCACTGCGCTGTGGTGGATAGGCACGCACTTATTCTGAGCACGTCGACCTCGCCGTCGCCCTCGTCGTGGCGCGTCCAGTGGGCTGTGAGCTGGGGGGCGGCAGGGTCCGGGGGAGGGTGGGGGAGAGAGCGCTGGGTGTCCGGGAGAGAAGCGGTCGACATGGTGCGGAGTTGCGGATGGCCGATGCACCAAAAGCAAATCACAAGAACACAACAGGGCCTGGATCCCACCACGTGGCAGTCACATGGCTTGCAGTGGAGGCAGATGGCAGTTCCACGCGACAGCCACGCGACGGCCACGCGACACCACTGTCCACCCACGGCCACTCAGCGCTCAGCATAAGGTCAGAGCGGATGTGCAACTGCCAATCCAACGCGCACCATGGCCGCCCCGCGCATAGCACACCTCGCCCACAAGTCCGTCCTCGAGCTGTCGGGGCCCGACGCCCAAAAGTTCCTCAAGGGACTCAGCTGCAAAGACGTCGAGTACCTCGCAGGTGGCTACAGCGGCTTCCTCAACGCTTCCGGCAGAGTACTTCACACTGCATTCGTCTTTCCCCGCTCAAAAAACTCGTATCTCATCACTCACGAGTCTCCAGAAGACCACCCAGCACCACTTACGTCCCTCCTTCCTCCCTTCAAGCTCAGGTCCAAAGTAAGGATAAAAGATGTGACAAGTCAGTGGGATGCTTGGTCAGCATGGGGGTCAGACTTGCAAGGCGGGCCAAGTCCGATAAGGACCTGGAAGATGGGAAGTGGGGGCGCCTCTGAAAGCCACTGGGATTGGGAGGGCGGCGTCCGTGATCTCGGGCTGCGAGATGATGAGGTCGGTTGCTGGGATCTCCGAGCGGGGTGGCCTCATATGGGGAGGCAGCTGTTGATCCCAAAGGGAGAGAAGCGTACGTTGATCTTTTCATCTAGACGTCTCTCAAGGGCGTAAATGCTGAAAGGAAAACGGAATACCAGCGTCGCTGGCGACATCGCATGATCTCGGAAACATGGATGATTACGAGTTGCATCGAATGCTGCTGGGCGTACCCGAGGGTCCCACAGAAATATTGCCAGGTCATGCCTTACCTTTAGAAAGCTGTATGGATATTCACGGCGGAGGTAAGCTAACCAAGGTTGACTCAATGGCTGACGATTCAGTTGATTTCCGCAAGGGTTGTTTTTTGGGCCAAGAACTGACTGTCCGAACGTATCATACGGGCGCGACACGTAAACGTATCTTACCAGTTCGACTGATTCCTCTGGACCAAACCAGTTCCAGTTCCATTTCCGACCTCCTTTCTTCTTCTCCCCAGCAATCTTTGGATGAAGTCAGCACCCCTCTCGATATAACATACCATCCGCCTTCTTCTTCCGCCACGCGCAAACCTCGTTCTGCTGGCAAAATACTGTCACTACATAACGCCGTGGGCTTAGCTCTGGTGCGGCTCGAAATGGCAGAACGATGTTGGTGGTCGGGTGATATTTTACGATCATCCGTTAGTCAATGGTTAGATAGCGGCGCTGGCAGATTGACGACGCAAGTGAACGGCAAGGAATGGGGAGTGTACGTGGGACAAGGAGAAGCATACGCAGCTGCGCTAGAACACATGTCATCATCATCATAAGTCTGCAAAGAAACTGCCGTCATTCTCCGCTTGACCTCGACTCATATCCTTCATCCCATTATCTTTCTTCTTCTTTTTGCTCTTCTCCTCGTCCGAATCTGGTTCATCTTCTTCCATCTCATCGTCCTCGTCACTGTCTTCGAACAGGTCTTCCACATCCGTGAGTTTCAAACATTCATCGTGACTGACACTGCCAAGCCACTTATTATTGCGGTCTAGTCGGATACGCTCGACTGGAAACTCCTCATGAGTAGCGACCACACCCACTGGAATTAGAGATTAGAAAATGGGGCCATCGTCAAAATGGAGAAATGTGGGACGTACAAAATTTATGAGGTAACACTTGTATCACTCGGATCATACCGTCCTCGGACCCTGTGGCGATAATATCAGGTGTAAGAGCAACTATAGCATCAATCGAAGCGGGGTGTCCAGGTATTCGATCGACAGCTGATATTCAGGTCAGTTTCTGGCTGTGTCCAATTAATATCCCATGGACCCACAGTCGGCCCAGCCCATCTGACGGTTCCAAACGGACAGAATACCCAAGCCGGACCCTACAATCGCTTTCTGACCCCCTTTTATAGGGACGATTGACAAGAGCTCATCCTCTTGATCTTCAGACACTGTCAAAGGCGTAGACTTGTTTGAGCGAATATCAATCACTGATAAGTGACCGTCACCCCTGTTAAAAGCCAGACAATACTCTTAGTCCCCCATCCCATGCTGAAAAAAGATTTTCGACTAAAACTCACGATGTAGCAACTAGCTGCCTTTTGTCATCAAAATATGTAAAGTCGGAAATGTAATCAAAGTGCTGGGAATACGTCCGGATAGAGTCTGCTTGCCTAGGATCCCATAGCTAGAAGGTAACATTAGCTTAATCATTCATGAATGTACTCTGTGGACGAGGAGGCGAAAAGACTGCTGCTCACTTTAATCACGCCATCGTCGTCGCCAGTCGCAACGAGGTTACGGTTGACACAGTACACTCGATTGATAGGACACCTGATATGACTCAGCAAGCTGTCGAACGGAAAATTACCTACTCATGAGCACTATCCCTTTCTCTTGTCATAGATCCATCGCGAGTTGAAAGCTGGCTACAATTGGACATCAGCAAAATGGGACACATGACTTTTGGAGGGGTTAATGCGCACAAAAGACTTCCGCTTTTACCGCCCATCCAAATTTCGTCTCCGTTTTCTTCTATTGACAACGCCCTAGCAGTTCTTTTGGATGGCCTTACACTCCACGAGGACGAGGTTTCTCCCGTAGCGTCATCGTAGCTCCATGCGCAAACTTGTCCCGTAAGAAGAGAGGAGAAAACGACCGGTTCCTTGGGATGGAAAGCAACGTCGAAGGGCTTGATACTGGTATAAGCTAAAAAAAGTCTGGTGGAAGCACATAGACTTGCCTGGTTTTTGAGCTTGATGTCCGGCATTGTGGGTGGGTTGTCGCCGAGCTTTGGTGATGGGTGAGGTGACTACGAAATGTCCAACCGTTCGGTTTGTGATGTTCAGCTTGCAAAAACAAAAATAAAAATAAAAATAAAAAACAAAAATGTCACTTACGTAAGTGGAGACATGATGAGTTGTTGCACTCATGGCAGACGTGTCGCTACTCTCAGCTTCGAACGAATCTTATCTCTTCTCTTCTCATGCTGTATCTTGCGCATCGCCTGTCTCAACTCTGGCGGCCATGGACGCATTACGGGTAGCAAGGGTAGACAACGTAACAATCCAATACTTCCTTCCCCCAACAGCCCCTGATCAAAAGCCAACTCCCTGCACTCAAATCGGCCAGCTACATCTCACCCCGCATCATCTCATATTCTCCCATACACCCTCTACAGCTTACGAACCAGAAATATGGATACCCTACCCTTTGATAACTCGTCTCACCCGTCTGCCCCAGACAATCAACGGTCTCTATCCTCTTCAGGTAGAAACGAAAACCTTTGAAAGCTACGTCCTTCACTTCACCAAGGACAGGGATGGTGGTGCAGAGGAAGTTTGGCAGAGTGTCAAAGATTGCTCTGTCAAATGTAAGTCTCACGCCATCTTATATCGCTAACCGTCTAGCATCTGTCGAACAGCTGTACGCATTCTTCTATGTCCCCCCGTCACCCGGTACAGGCTGGACCGTCTTCAACCATCGAACCGAGTTTGCCCGACAGGGTTTAGGCACTCGGACCAAAGCCTGGCGATTCACAGATATAAACAAGGACTACTCTTTTTCCCCGACATATCCGAGCAAGCTCGTTGTACCCAGTCGTATCAGTGATTCTACACTCATGTACGCGGGCAAGTACAGGAGCAAGGCACGTATACCGGCATTGACGTACCTCCACTGGGCCAACAACGTGAGTCACCGTGCTTCGGTCCTGGGGCTGACATGTTAGGCTTCTATCACACGATCATCGCAACCAATGGTTGGTATAAAAAACTCACGCTCGTCTCAAGATGAAAGACTGGTCGAGTGTATATTTTCATCCCACTTGTTCCTTGACAATGCCTATTCCTCTGCCCCTGTCTTCGGAGCCACTTCTACCAACCTCATTATAGACGCTCGTCCAACCACAAACGCCATGGCCAATGTAGCAATGGGCGCGGGAACGGAGAACATGGAGAATTATAAACTGGGCAAAAAGGCCTATCTCGGGATTGACAACATTCACGTCATGCGAAATAGCCTCAAAATGGTCGTCGAAGCAATCAGAGAAGCTAATTTGAAACCATCGGTCCCCCTCAATCGAGCTCTCTTACGCAAGAGTAACTGGTTACGACATATCTCGACGATTCTCGACGGCGCTCTTATCATTGTTCGTAATATACATCTCAACGCATCGCACGTTCTTATCCATTGCTCTGATGGATGGGACCGGACAGGCCAACTAAGCGCTGTCGCACAGATATGTCTCGATCCTTACTATCGTACATTTGACGGATTCAAGGTGCTCGTAGAGAAGGATTGGCTGGCATTTGGTCACAAATTCCTGGACCGCTCTGGACATTTATCTTCGGAGAAATATTTCATGGTGACGGAGAATGACGACGAGACAGAGGAAGAGGGGGTGAGTGCGCAACGTGCCGCACAAGCATTCTTTGCCTCGGTGCAAAAGCAATTCACTAGCACCTCTCACCTCAAGGAGATTTCGCCGGTTTTCCATCAGTTCCTCGACTGTGTACGACAGATCCAGCGCCAGTTTCCCGAACGTTTCGAGTTTAACGAACAGTACCTTTTAGATATATATCGACATCTTTACACTTGCCAGTTTGGTACTTTTTTGTTTAACAATGAGCGGGAACGTCAAGGAAACACGTCCCCATCACGCAAGTCGTTTGTAGAGCAAACAAGTTCTGTATGGGACTATCTCGACTCACCTTCTGAGCGTGAAAAACATATCAACTCCTTGTACGATGCCTCACTTGACAGCAATCAATCGCGAGATGCGGGGGCCGATCAAGGTGTGCTGTTTTATGATCCCAAAGATGTTAGGTTTTGGTTCAGGCTCTTTGGGCGGGGAGATGAAGAGATGAATGGATCAGCTCTAACCCTAAATCAGCCTCAGGGAGTCGACATCATCGGTCCTATTGGGGGAGATCAAGTGGAAGATATGGCTGCAGGAGAGATACTGCGAGGGGCGTCTCCAGTTTCAGCTCCGTCAACCCACGCCGCACCCAGCCAGAGTCGCCCGTGGAACTGGTCTCAGCTCTCTGGTAATGCCCTTAACGCTGTCCATTCAGCAGCCAGAGAAATCAAGAGCATATCGCAAGACGCACTGTCTCAGATTAGGGCCGAGGCAAATGAATTGGATAAAGAATCTTGGCAACAAGAGGGCAAGGGGAAGAATAGTGAGCCGACACCCCTTACGGAATCTGTTTCGCTTCCAGAGGCAAACCCATGGTCCGCTGAGGCTCGTCCATCTCCGTTCACTCCGCCTCCTCGACCGAACTCTCAGGTGTCGCGGACGACTCAAAACCCATGGGCAGCCATGCCAGACACAGTTACTTCGTTATCTCATTTAACCCTTGACAGCAAGGCCCCGGATTCCCCAGCAAACGATGCAGGAGCGAAGGAGAGAGCAGAAGAAAAGCAACAAAAGGCTTGGGATCCTCTTGGAGCATTATAACTTAAATACATATACCATTATAGGGTTAGAGTTCCCTGACAGATACTTCTGGTTGTACATCCACATCTAGTCCTTTTGAAAGCCTCTTCCAGCTGCCTTCAAGGGCCTTTTCTCCCTCAGCGTCTAAATATAGCTCCAGAGCAACGGCGCGCGTGTCTAAAGCCTGCCCTGCTAGCTCATCGTGGTCAGACCTGACACCTTGGCCTCTTGTTACACCTTCGTCGTCAGAAAAAATCGGCCTTTGGAAGGCCGGTTTGCGCCACTCCACTGCACGGTCAACCAGTTGCTGAAAGTAACTGGTTGCAGTCAAATGTTCCTCCCGTTCCTCTTGGATGGCTTTCAAAGCTTTTGATAGACGATATGCAATGGGATAATGTATGCCGAAAACGGACATTGATATGAGGAGTGGCTTCACCGCGTCTGAGCAAAGCCATGTCAGTTTTCTTGACGATGATTTGTCCTTTCTTTTTTGTTCGCGTACCTTGATACAGCCCTGCGGACATATATGCATCCGCAGCGCTAGCGGCGATGCCAGCAAACTGCCCCTTCCACTGCGGGAGTCAGCATGCTTGAACATGACTATTGCACTTGGCAACTCACTATACTTTTACTGCTATCAGCGAGACTTTTGGCGGAGCTTTTATCTCCGCACTTTACAGCTGATTTCAAGCCAATGTCTAGTAGCTCTCTGGAAAGTCCACCTAGAGATTTTGCTTTCGGTGATGCGTCAAATTTTAGGAGAACAAGCTCAAGAGCGCCATGGTAATCCGGCGGATCGGCAAAGTAAAGGCTGCTAGCCATATACTCTGTTTCATGAGCATTGTACTTGCTGATTTCCACATACCGAGTCTTTGTCGATCCAGTTGTGAATTTGTTGTAGGTCTTTGGCTCTTGTATGAGCCTGGCTGCAGCCACTAGGTCTTGCCATTAACCATCATTAAACACTAAAAGTGAAAGGGAAATCACCCACGAGCCTTTCTGTATAAGCATGTTCTGGTTTATATTCCGTTTTTGATCGCTCGACCGCTGCCGCTATGCGGAGGGCTCGAATGGACGTTGTATCGAGTTGTTCGTGTTCATCGGGGGCAGAAGAGGCAGCTTCCTGGGAGTGTATGGCTTGCTGGTCGTCATTGCGTGCTACGGCGAAATAGTTTGAGGAGTTGGCTGCCGACGTCATGGGGCGTTGTGGAAGAGTTGTAATGTACCGTCGCAGGAAGCGAGCGAGTGAAGAATTCTTGGACACAGGAGCGAAGAAAGTGATGACGCATCAAGGGGGATATGTTGCGCGCGTCTCCCCGTGTTTCAAGGTTCGTATTACATTTGTTGATACATTTTCATCTCCGCTTCCCCCAGCATGGCGCACCCCGGCGCACTCTCCCGCAACACACCAGAGGCTTCACTCCCCAGATCCTACCCAGAATCCAGCGACAACGCCCGCAAATCTGCCGCCGTGCCCTCTGCAAACGCTGATGCAGCAACAGCCAGGCGTCTCCCAGCTCTCCCCAATGGCCCACACTCATTCAGGACAGACACAAGCACACCAGCCGGCGAACTTGACAGTGCTTACGAACAGACAGCCACCAGACGGCGGAGAGCCGGTACCCGCTCGGAGCGGCCGTCAACCCAGCCAAATACGGACAGTAAGGGTCAAAGGACATCTTCCAGAACTGCACACCCTCGCAAACCACATGAGCCTCGTCTTCCCTCCGCCAAAGACGTCCGCCGTGCACCAGCCTCGTCAATGTACTTCTACCCAGCGCCGTGTTACGGATCCCCTCCCAATCAAGCCCTTCGAGCACATACGGGAACACTGGTAGGAGAGCGTATATGGGTCATTGGGGGAGTCGATAAACAAACCTGTTTCAGAGACGTTGCTTGCTTTGACACGGAAAGTTTCATGTGGAGCACCCTAGAGACACAAGGAGAGCGTTTCCCACCTTTACGAGCTCACACCACAACTCTTGTGGGTGATAAGCTCTTCATATTCGGTGGGGGTGATGGGCCTTCATACAGTAACGATGTCTGGATTTTGGATACGAGTACGTTAATTATCAGGCGAACATTGCT